>NC_056741.1:1075419233-1075719233 GCF_019279795.1 Protopterus annectens
CTGTACTTGCTAAGATTTGGTACCTATTTATGCATAACCTTGACCCATGGATAGGAAATCAGAAATTCACTCCAGGTCTGGCACCTATGTCTCTGACAGACAGAGGCAGACAGTAATGCCAAAACTAACATACCTCCACCTACATAACCTTTAAAACTTCCTAAAAAACATACACCTTCTAAAAAAAATGACAATGATATGTAGGGACACAACTGGGTTGGTTTGCATGGCTAGGCTTAAAAAGAACCTGGTGGTCATTTGCCTAGTACATATCTACAAACCTATTCTATAAGATACATACTTGTTAATATGTCTTAGGTCCTTAATTTTATATCATGTCTATTATCTGTACAAGTATGTCTCTAATCTCTACCACTGTCATAAATGTTCCATGATATGATATCATGTGTTAACAGTTTTTGAGTTCTGCACATATGCTCCAAATGGTTAGCTTTTCTGTCTTTGTGGCCCAGGTCATGTGTGTGTGTGCGTGTATATATATATATATATATATATATATATATATATATATATATATATATATATATATATATATATATATATATATATATATATATATATATATATATATATATATATATATATATATATATACATATATATATAGATGCACTTCAGAATCTCAAAAGTCTGAAATCTCAAAATTCATATGGTCGAAACCATATGATCCAGGTTTCAGAAGTTTGAAATTCTGAAACAAATCCAAAAAGAAAGAAAAGAAAAAAAAAAAAACATTTCTGCACCCCCCGCTACTTAAATATACCAACTCCGAGATGGCACTACAGTGAAGAAAAAGGGAAATCTCCACCATTTAGAATTTCGAACTTCTGAAACCTCAATCATATGCTGTTGACCATATGAATTTCAAGATTTCAGAAGTCCAATATTCTGAAGGGAACCCATATATATATATATATATATATATATATATATATATATATATATATATATATATATATAGATAAATGCATACACACACACACACCTGCTTGACTCAGTTCTTAAACAATATGTTAAAATGTTTTTTGGATGCTAAGCAGTTTATAGGTTCATAGGTTCATACTAGGCTATCTGCCCTAGGGCATTTATAAGCCTAGCCAGAGTGTGTTTGGCTTATTTTAAATTAATTTTGCTATGCCTTTTGTTAGTATACTGTGCCTCTGTCTAACAGTGACACAGAAGTGATCTCCCATCCACTCATCAAGATTCTTCTTGAAGAGAGTCAATGTGGGACTCTGCCTAACCTGGACTGGGATTTTATTCCAGAGTGCCTCTGGGTAATGAATTTGTCCCTCCAGCATGTCCTATTTATTTCAGTGCTGAGGTTCAAGTCTCTCCATTAATTCCAGGTTGGACATGGCGTTATACGTCAGGCACAGATCGCCTCTGAGCAGGCGGTATGCCACTGAGTATGAGATGACAGCATATGGCATCTGTTTGAGCCCTTTGATCCTCTTGGTGAGGTACTTTTGGGGTCTTTCCAGTTGCTGCAGGTGTCTGGTAAGGTACATCCCAAAAGGGGCATTGTACTCAATTATGGGCCTGATGAGGGATGAGTAAAGAGGTACAATGACCTCCCCTGATCTAGATGTGAATCCCTTCATGATTAGGTGGGCTATATAAAATGTTTTTCTAACCACTTTGGCCATGTGGTTATCTGTTGCTGTACTGCATCTTAACTTCTTCAAGGGTTCTTTGTAAACAGACAGCTGTCTGCCCTAATGCAGGAGAGCAGTAAATTAATAAAATATACATTTTTATTTGAAAATCATGGGACATTTATCACAGAGTGGAACAGCTTAAGGTATGCAGACAGTAGAGTTCTCATAATAGATGTAGGATATCGCTCCTCGTGCTGAACACTAACTGAGGACTCTAATATGAAATCATGCTGAGTTACATGTGGGAGTGAATGGCTATAGAGCAAGGCTATCCTGAAGAATAAATACATGGTGCCATACTAAGCATTGTCACCTTACTGCAAAAGCATGGCTACTTCGATTCTCAGAAGGGGTGCCTTCTTTCTGGAGTCTGCATGCCCTCCCTGTGTGCATGTTTGGATATTCTCAGGGTATTTTCGTTTCCTCTGACCTCCCAAAGACATATGGTAGGCTGATGTTGACTCTCAATTCTATGTGCATTCTGTGTGCAAATGATATAGAGGAAAGGCTTGTCAATCTATTTCTGCAGTTTAGTAAGCTCCGTAAATGGCCGTAGCTGTAACATGGTTGCTATAGGAGTTGGATGCAACTCATGAGCATGGATGGATGGACAGATTAAGTGTGGAATATAAGGGAGGCAAGAGCAGGGGGCTCCTCAGTAACAAACAATAGTCCAGCTTTGTCAATCTGTAAGAACTCATAGGTATTAGAAGCAAAACCCATATAGGTTCATAGGTTCATACTAGGCTATCTGCCCTAGGGCATTTATAAGCCTAGCCAGAGTGTGTTTGGCTTTCACCACCCATTTTAAATGAATTCTGCTATGCCCTTTTTCGAGGTTAGTATACTGTTCCTCTGTCTAACAGTGACACAGAAGTGATACCTGGGGTAAACCTACTATCTCCCATCCACTCATCAAGATTCCTCTTGAAGAGAGTCAATGAGGGACTCTGCCTAACCTGGACTGGGATTTTATTCCAGAGTGAAGGGAGCCTCTGGGTTATGAATCTGTCCCTCCAGCATGTCCTATTTATTTCAGTGCTGAGGTTCAAGTCTCTCGAGCGTGTAGCTCGATGGGATTTGGATTTTCTGAGGTGCAGCATGTCCATTAATTCCGGGTTGGATGTGGCTTTATATGTCAGGCACAGATCGCCTCTGAGCAGGCGGTATGCCACTGAGTAGAGCTGGAGTTTCTTTAACCAGGCAGCATATGGCATCTGTTTGAGCCCTTTGATCCTCTTGGTGAGGTACTTTTGGGGTCTTTTCAGTTGCTGCAGGTGTCTGGTAAGGTACACCCAAAGGGGCATTGTACTCAATTATGGGCCTGATGAGGGATGAGTAAAGAGGCATGATGACCTCCCTGATCTAGATGTGAATCCCTTCATGATTAGGTGGGCTATATAAAATGTTTTTCTAACCACTTTGGCCACGTGGTTGTCAAATGAGAAATTGCTATCAACTTGGGTCCCCAGGTCCCTAATTACTTCTTCCGTGCCAATGGATTACCACCCATGTGGTAATTTGTGGGCACTTTGTTTTGCCAAAGGGATGACTATACACTTTTGGAGTTTAGCTTGAGGCCATGGCTCTGGCAACAGTTGTCTGTTTCTATGAGGCCCTTTTGTAGGATGCTTGTGTCGGCTGGAGAGTCGATTATGGCGCCCAGTTTGCAGTCATCTGCGAACTTGGGCAGCCACAGTCCTTCCATGTTAGACTGTACCTCCGAGAAATATATACTGAACAAGAAAGGTCCCAGGACTGAGCCTTGTGGGACTCCACTTGTAACTGGTTTGGAGTCTGACATGGCTCCAGCAATTCTAACCATATGGGTTCTGTCCTTGAGCCAGTTTGCAACCCATCTAGTGACATAGGGGTTTATATTTAAGCTGGTGAGCTTATCTATAATGCCAGAGTGGGGTATTGTATCGAAGGCTTTTGCAAGGTCCAGGTAGGCTGTGTGGACCACCTTCCCCTCGTCAATGGCCTTGGTGACTGTTTCAAAGAAATCAACCAGGTTTAAGAGGCAGGATCTGCCCTTAAAGCTGAACTGGGTAGGATCCAGTGTCTGTAGGTCCCCAATATCTTTATTTATGAGGTCCATGATGATCCTTACCATAGCTTTGCAGACCAAGCTAGTCAGGCTTATGGGGCGATAGTTTCCAGGATCCGTTGAGGCACCACCTTTGTGGAGAGGGACCACTGTTGCTGTACGCCACTCTTTGGATACATATCCTGTAGTAAGGCTGAGATTGAACAGCAGTTTTATGTTTGGGTTTAGTTCTTCTTGGAGTTCATGTAGGATGCAGCCCGGGACACTGTCTGGTCCCACTGATGCTGTGTTTTTTGCTTTGGAGAGGGCAGCTCTTACCTGAGCATCTGAGATGTCAGGGGCACAACAACACATTTTTTGCTACTCTAGGACTGAAAAACAGCAAAGGCGTATGTATTTATCAGAGAAGTACACTTTTGTTAGAATCTGCTAAACTAATCCACAGCATTGAACCAACATCTACAATGCAAGTGGCAAATGTCTCTCCACAATGACATCTCATGCAGCAAGGACTTAAGAAGAATGCCATCATTTCTTAGTTGTACTGTGTGGTAGTCCAAGCAGCCTGTCAGTTACAATAAAGTGAATGATTACAAAAAATAAGGCATTCAGTGCAGTATACAGGTCTAGACATATTATCACATATTGGGTTTGGACGCATTCTTTTTAACACTTCCAAAATTATGCTTTGATTAAAGGAGAGATGTCTACAATGGAAAGAGTTTCTCATAAGAGCCATTTTTCTGATAAGTACATTCACTTCAGGATTTTTCTGAGTATATCCTGCATATAGCAGAAAATAACATCTGGACCTTCTCTGAATTTATCATACAAGTAACAGAAATAGTGGATTAACATCGAGACTTTCTCTTGAGCATATCTTACATGTAGAGCTGAGGACAGAATGTTAACATCTGGACTATCCCTGAATATATACCTTGTATGTGGCAAAGGATAGTACTTTAATTTCTCGATATTCACTAGACTATATCTTGCACATAATACAGGATAGTATGTTAACTCTGATTATATCTTGCATGTAGCAGATGATTAATATTTTCCTATCATTACTCAACTGCAGTGCGCTAAAAGACTGTATCGTTACATTTTCGCATCATTAACAATAAAAAACAGAATCCAGCAGCCAGTTCCAACACAAGGACTCCAAAATTCAACATTTATTTCAAAAAACATTGTAAATCTTAACATAAACCAAACTATTCAACATAACACTGAACAGCTGAGCGCTTTCATCTTAATGAATTGACATCATCAGAACAATCAGTCAAAATCATGCAGACCTATAAATATTTTTCACATGTACATCATTTAAAAACAACCAATGGTAGGTGTTGCATGTAAAAAAACACACCTACGGATACTCTTTCATTAATTGTAAGCATAAAGTTATAAAAAAAAAAAATGAGATTAAGGACTCATAAAAATACTTTACCCACCATCAGAGAATTGAACCCTGGTCTCCCACATGGCAAGTAGGAATAATCACCACTGTACTAACTTTGAAACACACTCAAACACTAAGAATAGTGAAAGGATAAAATATACAAGAATAGCAAGTAATAATGCTTGCTTGTTTCTTAAGTTCACTATGTAATGAAACACTTTCATTCAAGCCTGGTGGATGTGTAGCATCCAGCTTGAGCTGCCAATGCAGTTCGCTGTTCAGCAGTTTGCTACTCCAATTGCCCAACTAAGCTGAAGTATCCACCTGCTCGATAACTGAAAAGGCAAAACCAGTAAAATCAACATGGTCCCAGAATGTTTGGCAAAAGCACTCTTACTACCAAGCATCATCATCATCATCATCATCATCGGTAGCCCTCTTTTTCCCATTTTCTACAAGGGGTCGGGGAATCAAATTAACTGTTGCCATCTCTCTCGATTCAATGCCACACGCCTGCCTTCTTCGACACTCATGCCCGACTGTCACAGATCTTCTTTCACACAATCCATCCACCTCTTTGCTGGAAGTCCTTGTTTCCTCTTACATTCTTCCTGTCTGTCACATATCTTCCTCACCAGATTGTCTTCTGCTTTCCTGCACGTGTGCCCAAACCACCGTAATCTTTTCTCTTTGATCATTTCTGCAACTGGAGCTACTTTTGCTTCTGCTCTTATGTCCTCATTTCTTCGTCTGTCCCACAGTGTGCATCCTACCACCCTTCTCAGGCACTTCATTTCCTTCACCTCTAGCTTCTTCAGCTGTTCTGCCTTTACTGCCCAGGTTTCTGTACCACACAGTAGTACTGGTCTCAACACTGTCTTGTACACCTTACTTTTCAGTTTCTTTGGCATTCTTCTGTCATATACTACACCTAACACTCTATGCCAGTTGCCTACACCTCTTCATTCAGACTTCCCTAACCAACTCTCCCAGATACTTGAAACTGTACATCTGTTCCACTATCTTCCCTCTATCTCAGTTCTCAGCTTCTTCTGATTACCCCAGTTTGCTGCCATTACCACTTCCTTATCTGTGCTTATTTTCAACTCATGTGCTTTCAGTTTTGCATTCCACTGCTCTATACTTTGCTGGAGTTCTTGCTCAGAGTCTACCTGTAATGCCACATCATTTGCATACAGCAACTTTGTTGAGCTGTTCCCACTAACCTGTTTGCTAATGTAGTCCATCACAGTATGAACAGCAATGGGCTCAGAGCTGAACCCTGGTGTACACACACTCCCACGGGGAACCCCTCTGTGGGGCCAAACACTGTTTGTACTTGAGTCATTGGGTCCTTGTACACAGCCTGCACTAATTCTACTAATTTTTCTGTGACTTCAAACCACCACAGTACTGCCTAGATCAGCTTTCTTGGGACCATGTCATACTTCTCAAAGTCTAAGAATGCCCAGTTGGACTCTTTCCTCAGGTCTAACTTCTTCTCAACTATTTGTCTTATTGCAAACATCAGGTTGATTGTGCTACATCCTGACCTGAATCCAAACTGCTCATCTCTCATCTTACATTCTACTACTCTGCATATCCATTTATGATTCACCCTCTCCAGAACTTTCATGCAATATGATAGGTGTTTAATATCTCTGTACTGCCCACAGTTGTGGATCTTCCCTTTTTTCTTGTACACTGGCACAAGTATGCTTATTCTGCAGTCATCTGGGATATGCTTTTCTTTCCACACTGCTATGAGTACCCTCAGGAGCCATTTCTCCCCTATCTCAACACAGAATCTTTATCATATCTGCCATGACCTCATCTGAGCCTGCTCCTTTCCCTGACTTAATTTCACTTAGTGCTATTCTTAATTCTAGGGTGGGCTCTTCCTCTTCTCTTACCGTAGGCTGGGGCAGTACAGCCTCTGTGGGGATTTCCTCATTCAGAAGCTACTGGAAATACACCTTCCATCTGCCTTTGATATCCTGTGGACTGGTGAGCAGGGTGTTTCTGGCATCCCTTATGAAAGGTGTCTGCCTATCTTCTTTATCTTTCTGTCTTTGCCTTACAACCGGATATAATTTCTTTGTGCCACTTACTGAGTCACTTTTCAGAACTTTTCAGAAGTTGGTAGAGTGCCTCTAATGCCTTATTTGCTATTGCAAATCCTTTCTTAGCTTTTCTGTTAGCCAACCAGTATGCCTTCCTAGCCTGGTTGGTCTTTTCTATCTCCCACTTTTTCCTGCACTCCTCCTTTCTTTTGATTACATCCTGGACTTCTGCATTCCACCACCAGCTTTCCTTATGTACCTTACTTCCATACCCGACTCGGACACATACCTGTTCTGTAGTCCTCACACATGCTGTTTTGAGGTGCTGTCATTCTTCTTCAACTCCACCTATTTCCTCCTCTTCTTGGGGACTAGACGCCTGAGTAATTCCCTGAACTGTTGTATTTTCTCTCCAGTCAACTTCCAGGTCTTCAGCCTGGTCTCTGTTGACCTTAGAGCCTTCTCTGACCACTGCTTGCAGCTTATTATGACAACTAGTGGTTTATGCTGTGGGCTGACTGATTACAACATTGATTTTACCCCAGTGCCTTTTCCTTACTAGGAGGAAGTCTACCGGAGTTGCATGTTAGCTACTCTTGTATGTGATCTTGTGACTCTCTCTCTTTCTGAGCCATGTGTTGACTACTATCAAGCCAGTTGCCAGACAGAAGTCTGGAATGGCCTCTCCTTTATTCCTGATGCCCCACTCATGTGGAGCCAGGCAGTCCTCATATCCTGTTCTGTCTGTCCTGATATGTGCATTTAAGTCACCCGTTATCAACACCAATTCATGTTGTCCTGCTTTATCTAGTAGGTCCCTGCAACTGCTGTTTGAATGCACTCTTTTCCTCACTATCACAACCTTGCTGTGGTGCATTGGCTGAGATTATGAATACTGCCCTATCATTACACTGGAGTCTGATTGCCACGCATCTGTCACTAATTCTGATGATATCCCTCACTGCCTTCTGAAGCCTCTCTCTCTCTCACCACAATTCCTACAAACACCATTTCTAGCCTGTCCCCCTCCTGAGTAGTAGACTCTAGAATCTAGATCCTAAGCCAAGTGGCGTTGCTGTACTGCCCTTCCATCTTGTCTCTTGGATATATAGCATGTCCAGTCTCATTTGTATCATCATGTCATCCACTTCCAAGCTGTGTCCCATCAGTGAACCCACATTAAGTGTAGCAATTCTAGGCTCATGTTTGGCAGGTTGATTGGTTTTACGTTCAGCTTTCACTCAATAGAGCTATCCCGGGTAACCCAGTTTAGGCATCTAGACACCGGCTGGCCAGTAGCTTACTGACCCAGGGCTGCTGGGCTTTATGGCGGGCACACACTGGCCAATAGGGGCACATACACCCCTCCTACAATTGGCATGGGTCACTGGTGTAGGTCAGAGTCAGCCGGGTCCTCAACCCACTCATCACCAGTAACTGCCCATGCCCATTTGGCAACATCAGTCAACATGATTGAATCACCTAGAGCCATATTTTAAACCTAGTGGCTAGCTCTGTCACAGCACACGGTCTGTGATCCATGTTCTCCTATTTTGAGGATACTACGCACCACAGTAAATGGCCAAAGCAGTTGGTCTGTACACCTGTTACCCCTACAGCACACCATATAGAGTCTGTGCTGCTGCCCACAGCTCCAACTATCAGCCTGTTGAATACTACATACATGTTGATAGATTCTTTTATTCAAAGCATTGTCCGTTTTGCCTATGTATGACATGGAGCATTGGACAGTGTGCAAAATACACTACTCTCGCGGATAAACAATTGAATCTACCACCTTTACTCTCTTTATTGACTGTCTGAAAAATCGGATCATTATAATCAATTTCAACAGCCTGGCATTGTTTACATCTACCACATTTCCTGGTGATGTTTGTAAATGCATCTGCAGTGGTAATGAGAGGCTACTGTAGTAAATTCTTGATATTAAATTTGTTTCTGTATGTAAAAGTAGGTACAATATTGCTCAATTTCCTAGTATCATTGTGGCACTGAAAAATGTCCCAGTTCTTCTGAATAATGCCTTCTATATTTTTGACATCAGCACTGTAATATAAGACCATGACTTGTGTCATGAGACACAGTGTAGCCACTGTCAAATTCCTGGCCACCACAAAGACCATATTTTATAATATGGGCATAGATGTCTTTCCTCTTTTCCCATATCTTATAATGAAGCTTGTTCAACAAATCCATAGGATATCCATGTTCCTTAAATATGTTCTTAAGAAAATTGAACTCTTAAGACATTCATTGTCATTGGACGTCACTCTAGAAATTCTAATGACTTTACTTTTCATGATCCGTTTCTTTTGGTGGAATGGATGACAACTTGTAAAAAATAAAAGAATTACAGAATGCAGGTTTTCTCCAACTTCTAGTCTCAAATCCACCTATAAAAGACCATGAAATTTCAATGCTTAAGCAAGTCAACTTGTCCTTGTTCTCCATAAAAGTGAACTGCAAAACGTCTGTAAGTCCTTCCAACTTTCTCAAAAAATCAGCAAACTGTCGGTCATTGCCCTTCCAAATAATAAGCACATCATCGAGGTATATAAAGTACTCAACATATTTTTCAAAGGAGGGCACTTTAAAAACCATACACAACTCCCATTTTAGGAGCACTATGTTTGCAAATATGGGGACGCAAACAGAAACCATAACCACATCTAGCTATTGTTTGAAAAATTCCCCATTAAAGGTTAAAACGTTATTCAAAACCATTTCCATCAACTCTTGCAAGAGATCTACCTCTGTTGAAGTCATATTACCATGTCTAGAAATCTGTCCCCAAACTACAACTGACCTCCTCATGGAGAACAATTGAAAATAAGCTTTTAATATCATAAGTAGAGTATACACATTGATCGGTATCGTTCATCAAGCAAGTCCCAGGAATCTTTCACAATGTGATAGAAGTCCATCAAAATGTTCTTAAGCTTACAATATATACACTTGGCCACCAGTTCAGTACATGACCCACATGATGCAACAAATTGGGCTTAATGGTGGTTCATTCAAACTAGAATGAATCTTCAGGATGCCGAAAATTTTAAGTATAATTGGATAGGGCACCCTCAGATAGTCATAACTCCTGAGATATCACATCAAAAAGTAAAAACTCATCCAGAACCACCTTGATACCTCTGTAGGCAATATTGATCTCATTCAACGAGACAGCACTGTACATTATCTAACAGTATAATGTACATCCATCCCATATAGTCATGAGTATCCATGATTACGAGATCACCCCTTTATCAGGTTTCATACACCTAATATCCTCCCTGAATCTAACAGAATTCAATATACCTCTATCCTGCATGGCAAGATTGTGAAAATTACCATGCCCTTTCCAACCCAAGGAATCACGTAGGTCCCTTTCACAAATTCTCTCAAACATATTAATCACAGAGTGTAAAGGGGGATTAGCCAAGTTCTTTCTCACAGGCTGTTCAGCCACCTCATCCTCATCCTTAAATAAAATTCAAAGATTCAGCTTTCTCTTAAACATTTTCAAATCAAGCAAAATATCCTCAATCTTTGCTTTACTAGTGGGGATGAAATTAAATCCTTTTAAAAATAGTTGATGGTGAGTTGGCTCAATCAGCATATGGGTACAATTATAAATTTTAAAATCTAAAAACGTAGTGACAGTAACTGGACTAGAGCACATAGCAAGATTTACCATTAGTTGGAATTCTTCCAGTTCCTATTGTAATTCCACCAGTTTTTCTTCTTCCATCTCCTGGGACCACCCCCAGAATTCTCCACACTCTGTTGGTTCCTTGCTTGTTTCCTGGACAACCTCTCCGATCTTCGTGGCTGGGGATCCTCTAAAGGGACACTCTCATTCAAGAAGTCCACTACTTGAAAATCAATTTGTTCTACATCTTGATTTTGCTCTGATGGTCTTTTTGCTGAATCTCCCCCGATGTACTGGGGGAGGGGGGTAAACAGACTTATTATAATCACTGCTGTCATGTACCAACTTTTTTTCTTTTTAAACTGAGATTTGTATTTAACAAATAATAAATCAGACTTAATAGACTCTACCAATTTGTTAATACAGTCCTTGAGTTTACCTAACACCTCTCATTCTCTTTAATAATCATTCGTATTAACTTAAGACCAGTTCTAGCAAAAAACTCTAGCAGCTGTGAATGAAAAATTTAATTAAATTCCACACCCTGGGGATATTTCCAAATTCATAGCCCCTTTGGGACATGGCCCTGCTTAACACTTTCAACAAGGAAAACATTATCCAGTTGTAATGTTTTAAACTTGAACAAGATTTTACTCATGCTCCATGTTTTACATAAGCAAAAACAGACAATGCTTTGAATAAAATAATCTACCAACATGTATATAGTATTCAACGTGCTGATAGTAAGAGTGCTCTTTCCAAACATTCTGGGACCCATGTTGATTTTATTGGTTTTGTCTTTTCAGTTATCGAGCAGGTGGATACTTCAGCTTAGGTGGGTGATTGGAGTAACAAACTGCTGAACAGAAAACTGCATTGGCAGCTCAAGCTGGATGCTACACATCCACCAGGCTTGAATGAAAGTGTTTCATTACATAGTGAACTTAAGAAACAAGCAAGGGGGGTGTGGCCAAGATGGGCTCTGAATAGCAGCAATTCTCTTCAGCTGTCAGTTTAAAATTTGTATGACAGGATTTTTATAGTAAATCTTATTGGGGGAACTTACAGTCTTCAGTAATAAATTCCTCTCATCTAGTTCTACGACTACATATAAAAATTCTGAAGAAATTTTGATTTTTTCCTGTCAAGAATACTTTGGATACTATATCTATCTTCACTGACAACAGAATGGCTACATCAAAAGCACACATCAAGAATCTTCTCTAAAGAAGGACTTACATTCTTTACTCATTACTGTGCAAGAATTATCTACCAAAATAGATAAAATGGATTTAAAGATTGATATCTTTAAACAAGACTGCACTAAACAGATGGAAAAGATACGCGAAGATCTGCAGTTACAAAAATCTCAAATTTCAGGTATTGAATTAGCACTAAATGACATAGACAGTAGAGTACATAAAGATGAGAATAATATAGACTTTCTAATAAAGCAAAATACATACCTACAGTCCAAAGTGGATGGTTTAGAAAACCGGTCTTGAAGAAACAACATTAGAATATTTGGCTTACCAGAAAACATAGAGGGGAAACAATCTGTCAAAATTCCTGACAACATGGATACAAGAAGTACTAGACCTACCAGAAGCCTTGTCATATGGCACTGAAAGAGCGCACAGATCTTTTGCTTCATCTAAAATAAGTAAGAATAACTCTCCTAAGTCTGTAATTGTAAAATTCTTAGCTTCATATGACAAAGAACTAGTGCTAAAAACAGCTTGGGCAAAAGCTCCTATTAAATTAAATGACAGCATCATTCATTTTGATAATGATTACTCTTCAACAGTAACAGCAAAAAGAAAAATTGTCCTACCTTTAATTAAAGAACTCAAAAAGGCACAAATAAAAACTCATCTTTTATTCCCAGCCAGATTAAAAATTTTTCTACAGGATGGTATCAAAACTTTTGATGATTTAGATACAGCTCTTATTTTGTTAACGCTAACAAAATAATTGAAAAGCTAGAAGATATGGAATGGGCAAGTGCAAGTCTTAAAAGATTAGCTGAAAATGACAACTGGAAGTCAATCGAAAAAAAAAAGAAGCTAAAGAAATAAGGATTTGCTCCATTAATATGAAACTTTAAATCTAAACATAAGACTTTAAAGTAAATTCACAGTTGCAATCACATGTAAGTGTAATATTCTCTTCTCCCTTTTTTCTTTTTTACTGTACTAAATATGTGTGTTCATGTACTGCATACTGTTAGCATAAATGTGGTTATGTATGTTGAATGTGTTTAAAAATTTAATAAGAATACTATTGAAAATGTTCTTCTGGTTTAAATGAAAGACAAGGGGAAATGAAAGCTGTTCGTATGATCTTGTGTGAAATAGAGAGATCTGAATGTGGATGTTAATGTAATTACGAATAATGTTAAGCTTTCAGGGCTAGGATGTATGTATGTAGAAAGCATTCTGAATCTAATGTATTACTAATATCTATGCAAAATTAATGGGATTGCTTCTGTTTAATAATTATTACTTTAGTGATTGAACATACAATACGCGTATAGTCATTAAATGATGCATCTACATTTTAATATCTTGTTGATAACCCCTAAGAGACTCGTGCACTTTCCAGCTTTTGTTTTCACATACCAGTTTTGACAGTTGTTCCACGCAGACTCAAGAGACTAAAAAAAAAAGAATTCAAGCATTATTTGTTCCCGCTTTACTCAGAACAGCTTTGAAATCCAGCTCGAGAGGCTCCATTCATTATAGGAAGAAGAAACATCCTGATGTCATCATTCTTGACTGTACGACACAATTTTTATGAACTTTAACCTTATGGGATAGTCACACTGTTTTTTTAGAATGCTGAATCGCGGTCTCACCGCAAATAAGTATATAAACACAAATAAACAGTTTAAACACTTTCATACATATAAACACATACATAAAACATATTAATACACAATAATCTTCATTTTGTAATCCCATACCTGCATTTGTAAATATAGATAACTTTATATACAGTGCTAAAGTATACTAAACAACAAATACAGACTATGAAACATTCGTTGATTGTTAATGTATTTCACATAAACTTCATATATACAAAATTACTAAATGTCATATAAAAAAAGAAATGTCAGCATATGTTTATGACAGTCCTATCTGCAATTCTATGATTGTTAAACAGTTTATGAATAGTTTTAATTATGTTTCCTGTCTGTTGTAATTGCTTAACAATAACTGAACTTCAAGCACAGATATAGTAATTGGATATATTATATTAAATGTAATAGTAATTTAATGAATAGTTTAAAAGGGAAAGGGGGATAGAGGGAAGGAAACCGTCAAGAATATATACATTTTTTTCTCTTTCTTACAGAAAATAACACTTTTTGACAGTAGCTGAGTTATTGTTGCTATTTGTTAGGAGGATAATTTGAGTGGTATATGCTACTCGAATTAGGAGTATATAACTCCAGGAAGGGTTTTGGTAGACTTGTTATATTGATATTTTGTTACAATGTTATGTTATTCTTTTTTATGACGTTCACAATAGCAACATATTTTGAGACTCTTCAATATGTCTATGATTTGATAAGTAAGTTTTCTAGCATTAGTGCTTACCAGAGAGGAATACAAGTGATTTACCTTGTATATATTTATAACACACAATATAAATGTTTCTTTTAAAGAGTATTTCAATAAATATTAATGGTCTAAATAATCCTTGCAAGAGAGGAAGCTTGCTCAAATATCTTAAAATACATAAATCACATCTTGTCTTTTTACAAGAAACACATCTAATATCCACAGATATTGATAAGTTAAATACCAGATATTATTCAATCTTAACAAGTTCAGAACATAGTGAAAAGAAAAGAGGAGTAGCTATTTTATGGAATAAAACACTCCCCATGCCTAAAATACTATAAATATACAAAGATAACAAAGGTATGTTTTGCTCAGTCACAATAGAACTAAATAAAAAAATATATACTTTAATAAACATTTATTGGATTCTAGGTATTGGTTCAAACACTGTCAAATTGCATTTAAATAAAATAGGTAGTCTTGCTAAAGGTAATTTAATTATAGCAGGTGATTTTAATTGTATATTAAGTGAAGTAGATACTAACTCCTCAGCAAAAAGAAACATTTCAACTTCAGCTAAATTACTATTGGACTTTATGCAATCATTTATTTTAAAAGATATAAATAACTTTGCAGATGTAGATTCACTTCCATTCACTCACTATTCACTCACTATTCCCATAGACACAAAACAAACTCCAGAATAGATAGAATTCTAATATCAAAAGAATTAGCAGATGATTTAATTAAAGTAAAGGTTATTTCATGACCCTTAACTGATCACAACTCAATAACTTTTGAACTACTAATCAAAACAAACCACACTGTTATGATTAAAAGAATACCAGTATACATAATTAATTTGAAAGAATTTAAAGAATTTTTACTCAGAGATATAATACTTTATCACATTAAATAATACTAATAATGTTTCAGAAGTTTATATTTGGGATGCCTTAAAAGCCTTCTTATATGGGAGAATTATCTCGTGGTATAATAATAAAAGGAAATCCTGGGACAAAGAATTATTAAATCTACAAGGTTAAATTAGACAAGCTAAAATTTAATTTAGATAGTAATACTGATAGACAAAACAAAGAGAAAGAAATAAGTAAATTAAATACAAAATACCTGGAGATCTTAAACCATAAAACAAAAATCAGAATAGAGAAATTTAAATTCATAACCTTCTCAACGAACCCTAGATCTTTAAATATCTTAGCAAATAAAACAAAAAGACTTAATAAAATTAATCATATTAAGGGGATCTATTCCCCAAAAAAGAAGAAACTTGTGTCTAATATAAACAATATTTTACTGGAATTCAAAGAATTCTTTCATAAGATAAATCAGAACTCCCAGATAACGGATTCAAAATATTTGATTAAAACATTTATAACAAAGTATACTAAATATAGATTATCAAGAGATCAAACTAATAATATAGATAAACCTATTTCTTTACAAGATATACAAAACCAGATAAAACTTAAATTACACAAAGCCCCTGGGAATGATGGCATTATCTCAGAATTATATAAATTATTACCTAAATCTGCTTTAAATATTCTGCATAAAGTATTTAATATTTCTCAAAGCAGCACATTCATACCCCCTTCTTGGAAATATACCTTTATCTCACCAATAATCAAATCAAACAGAGATCCTACTAAGTGTTCTTCATACAGACCAATCTCTTTATTAAACATAGATTATAAAATGTTTATGTCCATATACGCTGAGAGATTAAAAAGTTTTTTGCCATCACTAGTAAATGATGATCAAACAGGTTTTATTGTAAATAGAACTACTTATGACAATATAAGAACAATAACTTTGATAGATTCAGCTAAAACCTCTAATAAAACTTTAACTTTAATAGGTTTAGATATAAATTGTGCCTTTGATTCAGTTAATTGGGATTATTTATTTATTTTGCTAGACGAGTTGAATTTCTCAGATAAGTTTATAAATCTTATAACAAACTTATATAAAGGGAGTCAGGCATATATTAAAATTGGCACTGTCATATCAGAAAACATTCCTATTACAAGAGGGACTAAACAGGGATGCCCTTTATCCCCCTTTTATTTTCATTGATCATGGAACCATGGGCCAATTTGGTAAGAGATGATGAAAACATTGAAGGTTATAGGTTACATTTAGATACTTCATCTAAAATTCAATTATTTGCTGATGATATTCTGATAACAGTAGGAGAAAGCTACAGATCTATTCCTGCCATATTTAAAAATATTAATAAATTCCAAAAAATATCAGGTTTAAGTTTTAATAACAATAAAACTCAGATCATCCCTATTAATCGAAAACAAAACACAATTCAACAATTGTATAAAAAACTTATACCTCAAAATAATCAGATAACATATTTAGGAATTGTGATTACCAATAACATAAAAGATATCATTCAATTAAATTTTAATAATTGTTTAAGTAAAATTGAAGATTCTATAAAAAATGGAATAATTTAATCTTTTCCATGGATGAAAGGCTTTCTATTATAAAAATGACTATTCTTCCTAAAATGCTTTACATTATTCAATCACTTTCATGAATTCCCCCTAAAATGATAATTAAAAGATTTAATTCTTTGTTATTGAAATTTTATGGTATCCTAATAAATCCAGAATAGCTTTGCAACATCATATAAATGACTGGACAAATGGTGGTATAAAATTTCCTAACTTGGAACTATATTCTCTATCCTCTATCATTAACATAGTCTCTTTTCTAATTGATAACACATATTCTTCTAAATGGAAACAATATTTAATCTTGTTAGCATGGGACTCTTGTAACAAACTAAACATACAAAAAACACTAATGTTAAATAATCCTATTTTGTGGGTATTAAAAGATATCTTTACAGTACATTCATATAAATTAAATAAATCAAACTATTTGCTACTCATCCTTAAAACATTTAGGAACTTTATTTTTAAATACACTAATTACAAAACATGGATTTTCCTGCTTTTTCCAATTGCTTTTACTCAAGGAATATTAATCACGACTGATAATACAAAAATGCTATTATTCAAAGAGAAACATCTTGTTTATTGGTCTCAATTAATAGACAAAGATAGGATAAAGTCTGTTGAGGAACTAAAATTTGAATATGACCTTGACTCTAACTCATGGCTTTACATACAGGAATGTAGACAATATATTATAAACAATTTGGATCTAATTCCCTTATATTTAATATATCCATTACCTAAAATAATTTTATTTATGACTACCAAGATAAAAAGTTTATCTGCCAACCAGTCAGATGAATGCTCCATTGCTGAAGTATTAGTAAAACGTAAAATAAAATGCAGTAAGCAACGAAGCAAAGCAGGAGGTTACTTCTTTTCACCAAAGAGTTCTTTTCACCAAACAAATAAGAAAACTTTTTCATAAAATAAAAAAGTTTTTATTATGACTTGATAAGCGCTTTCGCTAGATTAGCTTCTTCAGATCAACATAATTCACAGTCATCTAAAATTCAATTTATATAGAGCATTCAAACTTTCCAAACCCAATCAGGTCTCTCTATCAATTAACAGGCTAAAAATTTTTTAAAGGTATCTCATTGTATGTTACATAAATATTCGATTAATTCAACTATCCAATATAACTAAATATATATATATATCAATATAAAATTATTAATAATTGTCTATGTAAATATAAAAAACATATGTTAACAGACTATGTCTATATAATGTGAATATTGAAAGTACATGAATTATAAAATGCTTCTCTCATTTAATATTCTAAATAAAACATAGTATTAATCTTATAGTAAATCACATTCTAACTAAACTGTCAATACATATAAAATGAAGGCAGCTACATACTTTGAAGTCCAATATTTATTTATTAAGTTATTTCATCTTCCTACGTTTCCTAAGTAGTGGTCTAATAGATGCTCTTTCATTTAAGCCCTTCCCTCTGTCTGCTCTGAGCATGATTATCCAAATAGTCTCCCTGTATTCGGTAAGGTTACGAATATCACCTTCACGAATACTAGGGGAAATGACTTCCAGTGCTCTAAATTTAAACCAATATGTATCATCAGTATTGATAACATGTTTCGCTAAAGCACTATGTTCTAATTTTTTGCGAATATGATACACATGTTCTCGTATTCTGTCCTTCAGTGTCCTATTAGTCTTCCCAACAGAAAATGAGTGACATATTTGGCACTCAGCTAAATATACAAGGTTAGTTGTTTTAAAATTAGCCTTATGCAATAAAATGAATTCTTTATTCAAGTCTGGATGGCTAAAACTATTGGATGGGTCAATATATGTGCAAAAATTACAACCCCCACATGGAGTTGTACTCCCTTCTTCCAATTGTTCTTTTTTAGGGTAGCATATTAGTCTTTTAAGATTTTTCTTATTTTTATATAACAATTTCGGATATTCACCTACAATTTCCATTCCAGAGAATAAAGAGATGTTTTTGGCACATTGGGAATAAAATACCCGGTTTGAAATAGAAGGCTTTGCGAGATATGTGACCTTCTATCGGCGTTTTGTAGATGACCTTTTTATTCGAAAAGCTTTCTGATGGACTAATTAATACAGGTGTCCATCGAAAAATCTGCTATCGTAATTCTTTCTTGATGAGATCAAGTATGCACCCGGTACATATTTTTAAAAATATAATTAAAGGTCAGGGTATCAGAGCATCGAGATTAAATCCATCAGATGAATGCTTTAGGAAAGAGTTAATGAACCTCAAAGAAAAATTTCTATACAGAGGTTATAATGAGGTAGAAATAGATGAAAATCTTAAGGAAATCCCCACATTACGCACAGAGATAGCAGCACCTTATTATGGTCCTGCTCGAGGTGCAAGAATTACTAATACTGATAGTAAGCAATATACTATTAGATTTCCTATATTCTTTACATCTGATAATCAAGGAATTAGAGAGATACTCAGTAAAAATTGGTCCATATTACAAGTGGATGAGAATATTAAGAACATTGTAGGTGAATATCCGAAATTTCTATATAAAAATAAGAAAAATCTTAAAAGACTAATATGCTACCCTAAAAAAGAACAATTGGAAGAAGGGAGTACAACTCCATGTGGGGGTTGTAATTTTTGCACATATATTGACCCATCCAATAGTTTTATCCATCCAGACTTGAATAAAGAATTCATTTTATCGCATAAGGCTAATTGTAAAACAACTAACCTTGTATATTTAGCTGAGTGCCAAATATGTCACTCATTTTATGTTGTGAAGACTAATAGGACACTGAAGGACAGAATACGAGAACATGTGCATCATATTCGCAAAAAATTAGAACATAATGCTTTAGCGAAACATGTTATCAATACTGATGATACACATTGGTTTAAATTTAGGGCACTGGAAGTAATTTCCCCTAGTATTCGTGAAGGTGATATTCGTAACCATACCGAATACAGGGAGAATATTTGGATAATCATGCTCAAAGCAGACAGAGGGAAGGGCTTAAATAAAAGAGCATCTATTAGACCACTACTTAGGAAACATAGGAAGATGAAATAACCTAATAAATAAATAAATATTGGACTTCAAAGTATGCAGCTGCCTTCATTTTATATGTATTGACAGTTTAGTTAGAATGTGATTTACTATAAGATTAATACTATGTTTTATTTAGAATATTAAATGAGAGAAGCATTTTATAATTCATGTACTTTCGATATTCACATTATATAGACATAGTCTGTTAACATGTTTTTTCTATTTACATAGACAATTATTAATAATTTTATATTGATATATATATATATATATATATATATATATATATATATATATATATATTTAGTTATATTGGATAGTTGAATTAATAGAATATTTATGTAACATACAATGAGATACCTTTAAAAAATTTTTAGCCTGTTAATTGATAGAGAGACCTGATTTGGTTTGGAAAGTTTGAATGCTCTATATAAATTGAATTTTAGATGACTGTGAATTATGTTGATCTGAAGAAGCTAATCTAGCAAAAGCGCTTATCAAGTCATAATAAAAACTTTTTTTATTTTATGAAAAAGTTTTCTTATTTGTTTGGTGAAAAGAACTCTTTGGTGAAAAGAAGTAACCTCCTGCTTTGCTTTGTTGCTTACTGCATTTTATTTTATTTATGACTACACTTATTCAAAATATAAGCACTGACAAAAACAAATTAGCACACAAACAAAATACTTAGAAATGATACAAATTTTCACACTGATAAATACGGGGAATATTTCAATAAAATTAATAACTATGCTCCTAAAGATCAAGACAAAATATACTAGAATCAGCCTACTATACTACATCTTCCCTAAAGTGGAAGTTATACACTTGGAAATATATGCATGGGTCATTTATAACACCTCACATTCTAAATAAAATTAACAAGAACATCAGTGGTTGTTGGAGATGCAAAGAAGTATTGAAAGCTGACTGGTCTCATATGTTCTATGACTGCAGTCTTCTAAAAAAATACTGGGAAGATATAAATAGTTTTCTTCAAGGTTTACTTACAGATAACTTCTTGATTTCTAAATCTTTAATTATATTTAACACTCCAATACATCAAAGTGTTAAAAAATCCAAATATACATTAATATGGACTATCTTAGCAGTAGCAAGGAAAATTATAACAATTAATTGGAAATCAGAAACTTCCCCTACATTTCAAGAATTTAAAAATCTTCTTACTGAAGTTTGCAGTCTGGAACTTTTGACCATTAAGTCAAGAACTAATAGAAATACGTCTAGAATTAATATGCGGGAAAATTTACTAAACTTGCTAGAAAATTATTGATTGTATATGAACAAACCAATAATTTAGTTTGACATTTATGTGAACGTCATTTGTAAATAGTTATGTTGTTAATTAGATATAGAATGATTGTATTTTTTTAATATTGTTAAAAATGGAATACTTTATGTAATATATTTCTTTACTCAAATTTTAATAAAAATCTTTTTCAAAAAAAAAAAAAGAAACAAGCAAGCAAGTTGTAAATCTAATTATTACTTGCTATTCTTGCATATTTTATCTTTTCACTGTTCTTAGTGTTTGAGTGTGTTTCAAAGTTAGTACAGTGGTGATTATTCCAACTTGCCATGTGAGAGACTGGGGGTCGATTCTCTGATGGTGAGTAAAGTATTTTTATGAGTTTTAAGCTAATTTTTTTATAACTTTATGCTTACAATTAATTAATGAAGGAATATTGTTAGTTTTTTTTATATACAACAGCTACCATTGGTTGTTTTTAAAGGATGTGTGAGTGAAAAATGTTATTTATAGGTCTACATGACTTTGACTAATGGTTCTGATGATGTCAATTCATTAAGACGAAAGCATTTAGCCATTCAGTGTTATGTTGAATAGTTTGTTTTCTGACAAGTTTTACAAAGGTTTTTGAAATAAACATGGAATTTTGGAGTCCTTGTGTTGGAACGGATTGCTGGACTCTGTTTTTTCTTTGCTTTATTGTGTTTATTGTGTATTCAGTGCACGGGCATTTTTTTTTTACTTTTTTACCATTAACAATCTAAACAGGGGTGCCCTCAAAATCCCATTTCTGAACAAATTATTAAAAACAAAAGCCAGTGCTACTCTAGGGGCTAAGGCAGAATATGATAAATGAGAAATTGAGAAAAATATACTGTAGTTAGAGACATGGTATCAGATGGGTGTCCACTCAATGTCAGTTTTATTTTTGCCGCATTCAAAGCTATTTTTTTCTTTTTTTTAACACAAAGTCCATCGAAAGACACTTCACTTTGGAGTTACTTGATTTTTACCAAGTGTAGTGTTTCAGCACTACAGTATACTTAATAGAATTAAACTGAGTCAAAACTACAGTTCTGAAATTCTGAAACTGCAGAATAAACTGGATGAACAAATTAAGAATCAAAAGGGACATCATACCACCTTTCAAATTGAGGCAAACAAAAAAACCTACACCATGGGGTGGTTGCGTTTATACACCTGGCCTGCATTGATACATTAGCTTGATTGAAATGTTGGCAGGATAAAACTCTGGGATTAAACAGACATGGAGATGATGGTATTTATGCCATAGGACCATAAAGTTAAAGAGCAGAAAGGTATGGATTCTTATGGTACAGTGTAGATCGAAGAGTACTTAACTCCTTACCAGTTGCATTCTCAACAACTGTGCTTGTGGTTCATGAGATCCTACTGTATTACAAGTTATTTTTCCCTATCACACTTCTCTAGTCATACATGAACATTAGCAATTGTGCCCAGTTAATTTTGCTTTGTTAAAAACTATTAAATAAGAATTAGGAGTTTTTAATGAAAGGCTGTAACCTGCCTGTGGGTCTATAATAAAAGTTTAACACTTCAATTTTAGTTTGCATCTCTAAAACAAAACAAAAAAATTACATAAATTAGAATGTTGCAGATAAGGCTGATGCACTAAATAGATTAATTATTTATCAATGTAGATATACACAGACACACGCAGACACATGCACGCAAGCGCACTCGTGCAGCACACGCACAAACACACACACACACACACACACACACACACACACACACACACACACACACACACACACACACACACACTCAAAGGAATAACAAGATATAGTGACAGCACAGGAGGGTAGGGCATGTCCAGAGATTGAACAGTGAATACGGAAGAAACAGTTAAGGAACTCAGCCTTCAAAGAGGCAGTCCAGAAAGCAACCTCTAAGAGTGTTAAAAGAGTTAGTAATGGCTTTATTCCCTTCTTACTAAAAACAGTGAGTTGCCACACAACTGGGGGTTGGTGATGATGGTTTCCTGACTTCAAGTCAGGCCTAGGAGGAAGCCAGACAATTAGTGGCCAGACAGTCTGATTTCTGTTTTGGGAGGGTGCATGAATTTACTGCAGTTCCTGAATACTCTGGCCAATGGTAGATAGCACTGTTTTACAAAGCAGCACTTTTGCTACTTGTACATCATTCCATTCTCTGAGTAGGGCAGCACTAACCCAGGTAAGGTGAGTCCTGTGAATGGGATGCACCTGCAATTTGGCAATATTTTACCTTAGAGGAGGCTGGAGAAAGAGTGAAATTGCTGGGACTAAAAACAGTGTTGGAATTGGGAAACTAGCTGTCTGACAGAGTTCATATGTTTATACTAAGACAACACTATGTAAAACATAGTAGACTTGGATAATAACGGCATAAGAGACGACCCTTAAAAGTAAGCTAATAGTTCGGAAGATAATGGTTGGAAGTAGTGTTAATTTGGGAGATGTAGACAGAAGACTGTTAGCTTAGATTAAGTTAGAGGGAAGGGCGAAGATGAAAAAACAGAAGAAAATAAGGGAAACTAAAGAAGAGAGAAAAAGGAGGAAATGTGTAATATTTACTTTGGCATAGTTAAAAGTTTGTAGAGTGACTCCCAGGATGAATCTACCCAATCCCTTCCTTCATCTAAATGAAGTTTGAATGCTGCTAAGGTTTTATACTAATACGCAACAGATGTTTACTCCATAGATGTGTTAAGTAATGAATCTATCCCTTAATTGTCACCTGTTGATATTTTGGTGTCAAACTGCATCTTTGGAATTGGTATTAATGGAAATGCTTAAATGCTTTTCCTGTCAAGGAAAAGGAGGCCACAGGCAGCATGATTTGACATTATTCAGAGGGCAAGTTACAGATCACATGTCGGGAGTCTATAGGTCACAGAAAATAGGACAGGCTTTTCAGTCCATCAGGAAAACATTTGTTCTTTAAACCTTCAACTCTAATTGGGAGACTTGTTAAGAAACGGACATACAAAACAGGGCATGGTGTGAATAAGGGAAGTGAAAATGGTAATTAAGAGACCTGGATCTAGACAAGAGCCCACAACAGGAAATGTGACAGATGCAGAAGAACACTGACAATATTTTCTGAAATGCTGATTTAAGGACAGCTTGTTGTCCTTACAAGTTCCTAAATCCTACTTCACAGTTTCAGCCTCAAGGTGAGTTCCATTTGCATGATACTGCACAGGATTACAATTTTTATCAAAGAGAAATATACACTTTTTTGTACTTAGAATGAATCCATGGTTACAATACCAGTTATTAGTGAGATTAAGGCCTTGTTGCCATTATTTGTGAATCTAAGGGAAGAGTCTAACTCCCAAGCTTGCAGTCATTTGTGAATTTAGTTAACCAAATATTATTAGCATTTATCTGTACTTTAGGGAAAAACTACAAGAAAAACTCAGTAAAGCTAAAGTCTTTAAACTCCAGCAATGGAAGCTCCATGGGATATACAACATGCAAATAACCAGCGTCTCAGCTACACTGCTTCCGAATACCCATGACTTTTTGTTTTCACTTTTTTAAGAATGCCCAAGTATTTATTTTATTTATTTATTTTATTTACATTTGTTGACCCGGAGTGTCCGACTGGATGTAGGTCCATTTTCAGCGGAGGCCCGGGGAGAAAAGCTCCACAGTTAAAATAAACAGACTATAGTTACATTGGATTACATAGCGATTAATAATATAACATAGCAATTACTTACAACATATTTACAGATGAAGAACATAGTACATCAGTAGACAACTAGAATCTTTATCTGTGAAGTACATAACAGACATTAACAAATGTTACAATAAGAAGTTCCTGCTGTACAATAAGTACTAGGCTTATGAGCATCTGAGCTTGCTATAATCAAGGTAGTTGGTGGAGTAAATACTTAAAACTAAAATTAAATTTAAAATTAATACTTAAAGTAAATACTTGTAACAGTAAACATGCACCTATGCTGTTACTTTTTTAAAGTGAGTGCAGCAGTGACATAATCAGCTCTGTCTGGAAGCAGACTACTCCATGAAATACTTTCAAAATAGCAACAAACAGTGAACCAGTTGTATTACAGATGTACATACAGACATGCATATACACAGACAGATACAACAGAAGAAAAAAAGCTTCCTTAATTCATATCACAGGTATCTGAAAAACTATGGCATAGTTATTTGAAACAAAAAGAAAACTACTTGTATTTACTGTCCTTTCAAGGAATGCCCGGAATTATACACATTTACAATAGAAATGACTATTACTGGACTGAGAAGCTTGGGCTGTATGCAACACAACAAAGCTTTTCAGTGACTGTCCAGGGTAATCAAATATACTAGAAGCAGAGTGAAACTGTTTAGGATACTGCTTTTGGATGCCATATTGTAGGGTGTTTACTGAAGGAGTGCACAGTACTGTGAAACAGTAGACATATCAGTGGTAATTTACTGCAAAAAGTAAAGGAAATGGTCCTTCTTTAGGTAGAGTTCTCATATATCTCATGAGGAAATGCCTGACAATATTTCTTGTACTAAAAAATAGCTAGCTACTAGACAGACCAAAATCCATTTCCAAAAATAAATGAAGCTGCATTCATTCCTTAATGAAAGCAATAGTTTCTTCATCTTCAGAGCTCAACTCAGGCAGAGAGTACTGCTAAATCATCCTGAACGACATATGCTGCATTATATACAGAATCGTATATCACTTAACTCACTGTCAACTATGAAAATGTAGACGACTGCAGCAATCCAATAATTCATACTGCAGACAAAATTCCTGAAACCAAGCTCTTGACTTAATTTCACCAAATATCAACCAAACAACACTGCTGTGATACACAGGAGTAAAACTGTCACTAGAAATCTCCTTCAACATACATGTTCCCACAGACAAAATTCAACAAACCGCAATTTTTTTCTGCGGACCCCGGGATTAGCTTTATTGTGATGTGCCCACTTAATGTTGGGTTAGGCATTGGCTCATCACAACCCTGAACTGGATTAAGAAGGTATCATAATAAGAATGACTGAATGATTTCAAGCAAGCATCACAATGAAATCTTCATCCTCAGATAAGTGAACAGTTCTCATCAGCAGCAAATTTGTTTTAAACAAAAACTCTTTCTGGAAAGCCAAATAAGGAGGAACACACAACAGCTCCTGCAACTTAACACTTTTGTGCTAAAGTGTCTGCACTAAAAAAGTAACCGTCTCAAAATATGAGAAGACATACCACATGCCCCATCAAAGTACAATACATACAAGCAAGTTTCAGAAAAAAAAATGCCAAAGCAGTTTAACATGCTCTGTAGATGAGAAGTTCAAATATCTGACAAGGTGACAAAGGCACAGAGTCCTCCAGTGCGAGCACATGTATAATTGTCCTCCTTCTTCTGCACAAAAAATCTCCTTGGCTGTCATACATGCAACTGGAGGGATTTCAGGTCAGATGGCACGGTCTTCTGCCATTTGATGTTGTTGTGTCTTTCGGCTTTTCCCGGTTAGGGGTTGCCACAGCGGAACTCCGGTCCGCTAATGATTGGTAGTTGATTTTACGTGCCGAGTTACCAGCCCTGACGCACAACCTTCAACGAAGGTACGCCCATTCACGCATGTCTTCACATAGAAGACGCTCTAGCTGAGAATCAAACCGGACAGCGTCTTACTGTGATGTATACGTCACTAATTGAGTATAAGGGAAGATATCCCACTGCCTCATTATACTGTGGGTATACAATGTGCATCTGGTGAACTTACAAGAAACTAGTAAAAAACAGACATGGCACTCTCCTTTTCAACTTTCTACAGTGAAAGAAGTGAAGCATATACTAACAACTTTATTTAACCCTTGCCCCACCCCCACCAAACAATTGTCACTACAAGCTGTCACAGAGCAAGAAGAAAGTCCAATCAGACAGATTTTCAACTGAAGGTGACCATTTGTTTTTTAAGAGACAGTTCAACTGGTGGCAAGGGTCTGTCACATACAACTATGTTTTAATTAGTCTGCAAAGGCACTTCATATAATCTGTGACTACCTAAAGATGAATGACAGCTCCGGCGGATGCATTAGAGCACTATTTTGCTGAAAGTCCAAGCATATTTCCTTGAGTTTTTCATAATGGAACGTGAATGGATTCTTACTTCTGAGCAAAATATCAATGCTATCCTACTCCTGGAAAGAGAAAGTAAGATTACATTTTTAGGAATCCCTCTCCATCTGCAGTTTATCTGTATGAAAAGACTTTACACCCTCAAAACCTCACTTTGGTGTACTATAACCTCTTCATACCTCCAAACACTACAGATTTTCACAGAATGTCCACAGTTTTGCCTCTTATTTTGGTCTGTTTCACCTAAAACTGTTTTTCTGATAAATCACTGAGGAGTGAAGTCAGAAAATAATGACAGACATTTGAGATTTAGACTTTCTACCTTTAAGTAAACTCATGCTAATGCAAAACCTGTTACTCTTAAAAGGACTAAAGTTTTTAAAAGTTCAGTTTTAACTGTACTTTTGCTCTTCATTTCATGTAGGAATGACCACACGTAGATTACGGGACAGGGTCAGAGAAAGTACAGTTTTGTACCTACCATAAATGTAGATGATCGAGTGTAAACACTGCTGCAGTCATTACACTTGGGTTATCCTGCCATCAGGCGGTCCCGCAGTCTGCCAGAGTTCCAAAGTCTTGGTCCGGCGTCGGTTGCTGTCGCCTCCTCCCTGACGTCAGTGCGACAGGGGTATATAAGATGCAGCCAATGCCATTTTTTCAGTTTTTCTTGCCCCAGATGTCAGGTGCCCCCAAATAGGTAGGCAATACAAATTGCTAGTAAAAAATACAAAAGAAAAGCAAACAACCATTTTTAGTTACCAGCAAATACTCCCCGTAGGTAATAAAGGGTATATGCCCTAGGTAAATACCAGAAAGAGGGGAAGGAGGGAGGGTAACCTGGACTGCAGCAGTGTTTACACTTGAACATCGACATTTATGGTAGGTACAAAACTGTACTATGTTCATCGTGTTACACTGCTGCAGTCATTACACTTGGGTTGAATCCCAAAGCTGAGGTAGGGAGGCTGGATCTACAAGGCATTAGGGGTGGCTATAAGGCCCTGCAGTACAGCAGTGGCGAAGCCAGCTCTGGATTTGGAGTATAAAGGCAAATGGTAATGTCTGGTGAAGGTATACACAGAAAGTACAGTTTTGTACCTACCATAAATGTAGATGTTCGAGTGTTCACCCTGCTGCAGTCATCACACTTGGGTTATCCTGCCATCAGGCGGTCCCCGCAGTCGGCCTGAGTTCCAAAGTCTTGGTGCGGCGTTGGTTGCTGTCGCTTCTTCCCTGACGTCAGTGCACCAGGGGTATATAAGAGGCATCCCACGCCATTTTCTTCAGTTTTTCTTGCCCCAGATGTCAGGTGCCCCCAATAGGTAGGCAATATATATATTGCTATATAAAAATGTACATATAAAAATAAAACAATACCTTCAGGCACAAGCAAATACACCACAGAGGTTGTATAGGATAGAAAGGTATAGATAAGTCCATCTAGTTCAGAGGGAATGGAGGGAGGGTAACCTGGACTGCAGCAGGGTGAACACTCGAACATCTACATTTATGGTAGGTACAAAACTGTACTATGTTCATCGTGTTACCCTGCTGCAGTCATCACACTTGGGTTGAATCCCAAAGTTAAGGATGGGTGGTGGAGTTAAACAGGGTTAGAAGAAGCTAGAAGGCCCTGCAAAACTGCAGTGGAAAAAACAGCTCTAGTCTTAGAATATAGAGGTAAGAAGGTGGGAAAATGAATGGTTTGGTTTAGGGCCACACTGGATACTACCTTTGGCATAAAGGAAGGGTTAGTTCATAAAGAAACTCTGTCTTGATGAAAAATGAGGAAAAGCTCCACTGCTATTAGTGCCTGTAGCTCTGAGACTCTTCTAGCTGAAGTTATTGCTAGTAGCAGGGCAGTTTTCCATGAAAGAAATTTTAAATCAGCTGAAAAAGCTGGTTCAAAGGGCGGCAGTGTAAGCTTTTCCAGAACAAAGTTGAGATCCCAAGTAGGTGTTGGTGCTCTCCTGGGCGGTCTTATGTTCTTAGCCCCTCTGAGGTACTGTCTTAGGAGTGGATGTGAAAATAAAGGAGGATCCGTGTTGTAATGAGCTGAAATTGCTGAGGTGTGGATCTTAATAGATGAAAAAGAAAGTCCTTTGTGCAACATCTCAGTTAAATATTGTAGAATCTGAGGAATGTTTGGATCAAGAGGATTTTGGCCTTTAGCCTGGTTCCAGGCGCAAAATCTTTTCCATTTGTCTGAATAGGTTTTCCTGGTGCTGGGCCTCCTGGCCTCCAGAATGACATCCATAACAGCTTTGGATAGAGGTGTTGGTTGGCTGTTTAGGTAATTTGCCATGCAGCCAGGTTTAAAGTCTTGAGCTGGCTGTGTAGAATCTGATTGTCTCACTGGGTGAGCAGGTGAGGAATTTGTGGTAAAATCCATGGTGGGCCGTGGGCCATGTTCCTTAGAATTGGATACCAGTGCTGGCGTGGCCAGTCTGGTGCAATGAGTATCATTTGTGGCCTCTCTAATCTGACTTTCAGCAGTACCTTTGCTAGAAGAGGCAGTGGAGGAAAGGCATACACTGTTAATGTTTTCCAACTGAATGAGAGGGCGTCCACTTTCCAAGCTTGTGGGTGGAATGTCCTTGTGCAAAATTTTTGAAGTTGGTAGTTTTGGGGGTTGGCAAACAGATCTATGTCTGGGCGTCCCCATTTTTGAGTTATCATTGCAAATACTTGTGGATCTAGTTTCCACTCGTGGGGATCCATGATGTTTCTGCTTAGGTCATCTGCCAATGTGTTTTTCTTTCCTGGCAGGAATTGTGCTTGTAGTTGAACTTGGTAAGACAGTGCTGTGTTCCACAAGGTCATTGCTTGCCTGCATAGAGGGTAGGAATGTGTGCCCCCTTGCTTGTTTATGTACCACATTACTGTGGTATTGTCTGTCTTTATTATTAGTTGTCCTGGATGTAAGAGGTCCTTGAAAGCTGTTAGGGCATTATGTACTGCTAGCATTTCTTTTTGATTGATATGCAGATGCCTTTGATCTGTAGTCCATTTGCCCTGACTGCACTGTCCTGCCATGTGTGCTCCCCAGGCATAGTCCGATGCATCTGTTGTCATAGTTTGCCTGGCTGTGGGTAAGGTTAAAGGCTGACCCTTGTTCAGGTGACATGCCTGTGTCCACCATAGAAAGTCCTGTTGAAGGCAGGGAATAAGTGGTATCATTGTTTCCAAGCTGTAGCTGTGCTCAGCCCATATGCTTTTCAGGTACCATTGTAATTTCCTCATATGCAGTTTTGCAAATGGTATTAGTAGTATGCAAAATGCCATGAATCCCAAGGACTGCAGAATTTTTCTTGCAGGGAGTTGGGTCTTTGTTGCCATTATTTTGAAGTATTGAGTCAGCTGCTGTTGCTTGTCTGGCGTGAGATAAGCCATCTGGGCCGTTGTATTCAAGCTGGCACCCAGGAATATTATGTTTTGTGAGGGCACTAGTTTTGATTTCTTTTCGTTTACCGTGTACCCTAGGCAACTTAGAAGGTGTTTGACAAATGCCAGATGCTTTAAAAGAATGTCCTTGCTTTCTGCTTGAATAAGGCAGTTGTCCAGGTATGGGTATATTTGAATTCCTCTTTGTCTGCAGTATGCGATTACTGGTGCCAGGCATTTTGTGAAGACCCTGGGCGCAGTAGATAAGCCAAAGGGCAGTGCAGAGAATTGATAATGGAGTGAACCTGCAATGAAGCGGAGGTATCTTCTGCAATTTTGTCTGATAGGGACATGCAGGTATGCCTCCTTGAGGTCCAACGTTACTAGCCAAGCATTCTTGCCCAGCATAGGAAGAAGCTGCTGTAGTGTTAGCATCTTGAATTTTGGTACTTGCAGATAGGTGTTCAGAATTGAAAGATCCAGAATGGGTCTCCATGCTTTGTCCTTTCTTGGGACTAGAAAGAGTCTTGAGTAAAATCCTTGTCCTTGCTCCTGTGTAGGTACCTGTTGAATGGCTCTCATGTCCATGAGAGCTGTAATTTGTTTTTGTGCCTCTGCCCATTGATTTGGTGGCAGGTTTGGCATTCCTTTTATCCTTGGCAAGGTATGAAAGTGGAATCTGTATGCTTGTGAGACAATGTTTAGGACCCATTTGTCTTTTGTGATGATGTGTCAGTTGTCTGCAAAAAGTGCTAATTTTCCTCCCAAGGGAGCTGCCAAGAGAGATTTGCTTGGTAGTTTGAAGGTTGAGTCATTGTGTTTGTCTTGTGCTAGCTCTCCTCCTTTCTGGATAGCAATACTTAGTTGGCGAGGTTTGTAAGGGCCTTGTGACTGACCTCTGCCTCTTGGGCATCTGTATTTGCACCTCTGCGATCTGTCACAAGCTGGAAAGGACCAGTTTTTTGTTGGCCAATTTCTGCTGAAACGAGGGGGTTGTACCTGTAAAAAATCCTTGACCGTCTGCATAGATGTTGCCTTATCCTCCCCTCCATTTTCTTTAAAACCTCTTCTGCTTTGACACCAAATAATACATCCTGCTGCAAAGGTGCATCCAATAATTTTGCTTTAACATGATCAGGTAGGGTTTGTTCTTTTAACCAAGCATGTCTACGTATGACAGACCCAGTAACAGCTGCTCTACAGGAAGCTTCCAATGAATCAAATCCACATTGTAAAGTATGTTTGCCCACCATTTCAGCTGCATGCAACAGATCCTGCATTTCCTTGAATTCAAACTGTTCAGAATGAGTGCTCATTTTTTGTTTTAATTGAGACATTGGGAATTGCTGATATTTCAGCATGTGAAACTGACAATTTAATGCTCTCATAGCCAGAGTAGCTGAGGTGTATATCTTCTTTCCCCATCTATCTAGGGCTCTGGAATCCCTTTTAGAGGGCACAGGATTTTTAGCCATAGATGCTTTAGCCCCTTTGGGACCCTGGGAAATTGTTTCTGGGTCAGCCACACGGCTTTTATAAAGGAATTTGTGTGAGTCAGGTACTCTGTTATATCTGTCTGGTTTGGCTGGAGCAGGAGGTAGAGAGTCTGGATTTAGACTAGACTCCAAGAAAACATCATCCACAATGTCTAAAACTGGAGGGATAGTAAATGGTCTGTGCTGGGGTAGTAAAAGGAACTCTCTGAGCCTTTTCTTAGAATCAGAGTAGTCCTGGCCTTCCCAGTGGAAATGTTCCCTCATGGTATGTAAAGTTTCCCCAAAGGAGTAGTCTTCATGGGGAGATGCTGAGGGAATAGAGTCTTCAGCATCAGAGTCTTCATAAGGGGGAAAAGTGTAATCCTGTTCCTCAGAAGAATTTGAGGAAATTGAAACCTGGTCAGAGGAAGCATAATCCTCCTCTTGTCTTGGTCTTTTATCTGGAGGGGGATGGGAACCCCTGATTAGACTAATCAAATCTTCAGCCATCTTAAGCATCTGTTTCTTAGGCATGGGGCCTTGAACTGGAGACTGATGTACAGTCTTTTTTTGGTTTTAATGGAGTTTTAAGCTTAGCATAAGATTTAATGGTAAGTGTAGTCGGTCTGGACACCTTCTGCAACCGAAGGAGTTTCTACTGCACCAGGATCTCCTTCTGCTCTGGTGTCGGAAGGGCCTAATGAAGATGGCTGCGACGGCCTACTACACTCCGCTTGAGAATCTGAAGCTGTCTGTGGTTCCAATTCTGCAGTCGTCAGGGGCTGCGTAGGTGCCTCACTGAAAACCGGAGAACCGGCGACAGGCCCAGCAGAGGCCTCAGAGTCTGGCTTGTTCCTAGGCTGCCTGTCCTTATCCTTGCATTTTTTATGCATGCTGGTCGTCGGCTGCTCCGACGACATGATATAATTAAATTTCCTACCGAAGTAATGTCATGCGAAGTCAAAACGGTGTTTGATAGTTCGTTTATTAAACCTAGCACAAAACCGACAACCTGTGACGTCATGGTCTGGGCCTAGGCAAGGAATACAATAAGAATGGAAGTCCTTATGAGGTATTTGCTTCCCACAAGAAATGCAATTGTTAACTTTTTCTGACATCGGACTGAGGCAAGAAAAGGTTCCCCAATGGGGTACTTAGCTTTATTGAAGACTTCGGACTGAAATTCGATTAGAAAATTTCAGGTGTCGGCGGACCGGCACTTGCGAACTGATTCTGCTTCGGGCACCGCGCGGCAAGAAAGACTGAAGAAAATGGAGTCAGATGCCTCTTATATACTCCTGGCACACTGACGTCAGGGAAGAAGCAACAGCAACCGACGCTGGACCAAGACTTTGGAACTCAGGCTGACTGCGGGACCGCCCGATGGCAGGATAACCCAAGTGTGATGACTGCAGCAGGGTAACACGATGAACATCTCCATGTTGCTGCTTCCAAAATATCCTTGGTAGGTACTCCTCTGAGGTAGGCAGTTGAAGTGGCTGTTGCCCTGGTGGAGTGAGATCTAATGCTGCTAGGTACAGGTTTCTCATGGTGGGTATAGCAGAAACGTACACAGTGTCCTATCCATTTTGAAATAGTCTGCTTTGAAATGGCTTTTCTCTGTGCTCCTGCAGCGTATGCTACCAATAATTGCTCAGATTTTCTGAAAGCTTTGGTTTTGTCCAAGTAGAAGCGCAACTGTCTGTGAATGTCCAAGGAATGTAGTAGTTGCTCCCCTTTGTTCTGTGGTTTTGGATAAAAAGTTGGCAAGTGAATAGTTTGGTTTAGAGCCACACTTGATACCACCTTTGGCATAAACGTAGGGTTGGTTCTTAAAGACACCCTGTTCTGGTGGAAGATGAGGAAAGGTTCCACTGCCATTAGTGCCTGTAATTCTGAAACTCGTGCTGATGTTATTGCCAGTAGCAGAGCAGTTTTCCAAGAGATGTATTTTAATTCTGCTGTGTTAGCTGGCTTAAAAGGAGGTAAAGTTAATTTTTCCAAAACAAAGTTCAGGTCCCAAGAAGGTGTTGGTGCTCTACGGGGCAGTCTTATGTTTTTAGCCCCTCTGAGGTATTGTTTGAGCAAAGGATTAGAAAAAATTGGTGGATCCGTGTTGTAATGAGCAGAGATATGGAGGCGTGGATCTTGATGGATGAAAAAGAGAGGCCCTTGTCCAGCATCTCAGTTAAGTATTGCAGTATCTGAGGAATGTTTGGGACTAGAGGGTCAAGGCTGTGTGCTTGGTTCCAGGCACAGAATCTCTTCCATTTGTCCGAGTATGCTTTCCTGGTGCTAGGCCTTCTGGCCTCCAGAATGACATCCATAACAGCTTTGGAGAGAGGCATTGCTTGCTTGACTAAGGAATTTTCCATGCAGCTAGGTTTAAGGTCGTTAGCTGGCTGTGAAGCATCTGATTGTTGTGCTGAATCAGCAACTGTGGAATTTGTGGTAAAATCCAGGGTGGTTCTTGTGTTAAGTTCTTTAAGATTGGGTACCAGTGCTGGTGTGGCCAGTCTGGTGCAATCAATATAATTTTTGGCTCTTCCTGCCTGGCTTTTATGAGTACCTTTGGAAGGAGAGGTAAAGGGGGGAAAGCGTATACTTGTAGTTTTTTCCAGCTGAATGAGAGGGCATCCACTTTCCATGCATGTGGATGGTAGCTGCTTGTGCAGAATTTCTGTAATTGGCAGTTCTTTGGGGTAGCAAACAGATCTATGTCCGGGCTCCACCATTTTTGTGTTATCATTCTGAATATTTGTGGGTTCAGTTCCCCTTCGTGTGGGTCCATAATGTTTCTGCTTAGGTCTGCCAGTGTGTTTTTCTCTCCTGGCAGGAATTGTGCTTGCAGATGAACTTGGTAGTTTAGAGCTGTGTTCCACAAGGTCATGGCTTGTCTGCAGAGGGGGTAGGAGTGTGTGCCCCCTTGCTTGTTTATGTACCACATAACTGTGGTGTTGTCTGTCTTTAATAGTAATTGTCCTGCATTTTGTACAGCTAGCATCTCTTTTTGATTGATGTGGAGATGTCTTTGCTCTGTGGGCCACTCAACCTGGATACATTTTCCTGCCATGTGTGCTCCCCAGGTGTAATCTGATGCACCTGTTGTCAGTGTTTTCCTGGCTGTGGGTTGAGTGAAAGGCTGTCCCTTGTTGAGGTGACAAGCTTGTGCCCACCATTGAAACACCTGCTGTAGGCAAGGAATTAGTGGTATAACGGTTTCCAAATTTCGACAGTGTTGAGACCATATGCAGTCTGGCATATGGAATTAGTAGTATGCAAGATGCCATGTAGCCCGAGGCCTGCAGAATTTTTCTTTCAGGGAGTTGGGTCTTTGTTGTCATTAATTGAAAATACTGAGTCAGTTGTCCTTGCTTGTCTGGCATGAGATAAGCCATCTGGGCCATTGTGTTCAAGCTGGCACCCAGGAATATTATCTGTTGTGAGGGCACTAGTTTTGATTTCTTTTCATTTACTGTGTACCCCAGGCAACTTAACTTTTTTATGTACGCCAGATGCTTTATTAGAATGTCCTTGCTCTCTGCTTGAATCAGGCAGTCGTCCAGGTATGAATAAATTTGAATTCCTTTTTGCCTGCAAAATGCAATTACTGGTGCCAGGCACTTTGTGAAGACCCTGGGCGCAGTAGATAAGCCAAAGGGCAGTGCAGAGAATTGATAGTGCATTGAACCAGCTAGAAATCTGAGGTATCTTCTGCAATTTTGTCTGATAGGGACATGCAGGTATGCCTCTTTGAGGTCCAAAGTCACGAGCCAAGCTTTCTTGCCCAGCATGGGAAGAAGCTGCAGTAGTGTCAACATCTTGAATTTCGGAACATCCAGGTAAGTGTTTAGTGTAGAAAGGTCCAGAATGGGTCTCCAGGCTTTGTCCTTTCTGGGAACTAGAAAGAGTCTTGAGTAAAATCCTTGTCCTTGTTCCTGTGGTGGTACCATCTGAATAGCTCTCATGTCCATGAGTGCTGTAATTTGTTTTTGAGCCTCTGCCCATTGATTTGGTAGCAGATTTGGCATTCCTTTTAGCCTTGGAAAGGTGTGGAAATGGAACCTGTAACCTTGAAATACAATGTTGAGAACCCATTTGTCTTTGGTGATGCAATGCCAGTTGTGATAGAAAAGTGCCAGTTTTCCTCCTAAGGAGGCTGCCAAGAGAGAGCTGTTTGGCAGCTGTAGTGGAAAGTCATTGAGGCTGTTTTTTTATAAGTATGAGGCCTGTCTTCCCTTTCTTTTTGGCCTGGTGTGCCCCATTGTCGAGGCCTGTGAGGGCCTTGCATCTGACCTCTACCTCTTGGACGTCTGTATCTGCCCCTTTGAGGTCTATCTGTGACTGGAAAGGACCAATTCTTTGTTGGCCAATTTCTGCTAAAACAAGCAGGCTGAACCTGTAAGAAATCTTTCACCATTTGCATACATTTTGCCTTATCCACCATCTTCTTTAATACCTCCTCTGCCTTAACTCCAAAGAGCACATCCCGCTGCAAAGGTGCATCCAATAGTTTGACCTTAACATGATCTGGTAACATATGTTCTTTTAACCATGCATGCCTTCTAATGACAGAGCCTGTAACTGCTGCGCTACAGGAGGCCTCTAAGGAATCAAACCCACATTGCAAAGTATGTTTTCCTACTTGTTCAGCTGCATGCAATAAATCCTGCATTTCTTTTACGTTAGGAGGATCTGAATCTGGAAGCATCTTTTGTTTCAACTAAGACATCAAAAATTGCTGATATTTTAGCATGTGAAACTGGCAATTCAAGGCTCTCATTGCTAAAGTGGCAGACGTATATACCTTCTTTCCCCATCTGTCTAATGTTCTGGAATCTCTGTCAGAGGGAACTGGGTTTTTTGCTGATGAGGCCTTAATCCCTTTGGGTTCCTGAGAAATAGTTTCAGGGTCAGCAACAGGGCTTTTGTACAAAAATTTGTGAGAGTCAGGGACCATCTATCAGGTTTAACTGGGGTTGGGGGTAAGGAGTCAGGGTTCAAACTGGATTCAGTGTACACATCATCCACAATGTCTAAAACTGGTGGGATAGCAAGGGGTCTGTGTTGGGGCAATAAAAGGAAGTCTCTGAGTCTTTTCTTGGATTCTGAGTAATCCTGGCCTTCCCAATGGAAATGCTCTCTCATGGTATGCAAGGTCTCCCCAAAGGAGTAATCCTCAGGCGGAGGGGCTGATGGAATTGATTCCTCAGCATCAGAATCCTCATAAGGGGGTAAAGAATATCCTAGGTCCGAGGAAGAGTCAGAGGAAATGGACACCTGGTCAGAAGATTCATAGTCTGCATCCTGCCTGGGCCTTTTATCAGGAGGGGGATGGAAACCCCTGATCAGGGTGATTAGGTCCTCAGCCATTTTTAGAATTTGTTTCTTAGGCATGGAAGCCTGTCCTGGAGAGAGTTGTGTCTGTTTCTTAGCCTTTAAGGGGGGCTTAGACTTAACAGAGGGTTTAATAGTTAACTGGGTAGGTCTGAAAACACCCTCTGTAGCTGTGGATTGCTCAGCTACTTCGGTTTCTCTGTAGGTTTAGGATCAGTAAATTGAAGGCCTAGTGCATCCGAAGGCCCAGCCATCTCCACGTGGGAGTCGGAGGCGGTCTGTGGTTCTGTGGAAGCGGTCGTCAGGGGCTGCGTAGGCACCTTGCTGAAAACCGGAGAACCGGCGACTGGCCTAGAAGAGGCCTCGTCATCCATTTTGGGCCTCGGATGCCTGTCCTTGCGCTTTTTATGCATTGCGGTCATTGGAATTTCCAACGGCATGGTGTAATTGGATTTTCTACCAAAATAATGTCAGGCAAAAATCAAACCGACGTTTAATGGTGCGCTTGTTAAACCTAGCACAAAACTGACAACCAGTGACGTCGTGGTAAGGGCCTAGGCATGGAATACAATAGGAGTGGAAATCCTTATGAGGTATTTGCTTCCCACAAGAAATACAGTTATTAACTTTTACAGACATCGGTCTGAGGCAAGAAAAAAGTTTCCCCAACGGGGTACTTAGCTTTTTTAGAAGACTTCAGTTCTGGATTCGGAATGAAAATCTCAGGAGTCGGCCGACTGGCACTTGCAAACTGCTTCTGCTTCGGGCACCGCGCGGCAAGAAAGACTGAAGAAAATGGCGTCAGCTGCATCTTATATACCCCTGTTACACTGACGTCAGGGAGGCGGCGACAGCAACCGACGCCGGACCAAGACTATGGAACTCTGGCCGACTGCGGGACCGCTCAACGGCAGGATAACCCAAGTGTAATGACTGCAGCAGTGTAACACGATGAACATCATGCATATGATATATATATAGAAAGGCGGATAGTAATGCCCTAGCCAGGCACACTATGGATATGGGAGCATCACATACTTTCAAGTTCATGGTGATGGAAAAAGTCTGGATAGGTAATAGAGGAGGAGCAATCAGGAACATAAGAGAGACAAAAGAACTCGAATGGATAATCAGGATGCGTGCAAACATGGGTAAAGGTTTGAATGACAAAATTAGCATTAAACCGGTTTTGTTGAATAAACCATTAAATAGATAACATTATAATTTTTAACTATGTGAAGTTATGTAATATGTTTTATCTAGCTCGTTTTGAGATGTAAATGCTTTGTTTATTTTATGTATGCAAGAATTAATATATATAAGTGAAGTGATTTTTACTGGGAAACACAGTGATTGGTTGGAGCTCTATATAAAAAGTATGGAAATTATGTATTGTATTGTCTGATGAAGCAGCTTTAGCGGCAAAAGCTCTCAACCTTTTTACTTGGATTAAATTGTTTGATGTTTTTATCAGCCGTGGTCTGGTATCTCCTATTTTTTCATTTTGTGTTTCAGTTTTAACTGTGTTTTATACCAATTAAGGCCTTGGAGAAAAACTTCTCAAAATTGTACAGATTTTTGCAGAAGGTCCAGATTTTTGCCTCAAACATTTAGCCTATTCCTCAAAAAATCAGGGGTTTTCTGGAAAATCACTAAGGACTGAGGTCACTAAAAATGACATATACTCGAGTTATATATATAGATATAGATATATATATATATATATATATACACACACATACACACACACACACACACACACACACACACACATATATATATATATATATATATATATATATATATATATATATGGGTACATGTCAGTACATTGACAAGTTAGAAGATCGACATCCACTTCACCGACACATGAAATAATCGACACCGCAAATCACAGACATTTAACAGGTAAGAAGTTTAAATTTCGCTAATCATGCCTACCATGTTTTAGTAAGTGTGGCAGTGTTATGCATGTGTGGTAGGCATGATTAGCGAAATTTAAACTTCTTACCTGTTAAATATCCGTGATTTGCGGTGTCGATTATTTCATGTGTCGGTGAAGTGGATGTCGATCTTCTAACTTGTCGATGTACTGACATGTACCCATATACACACACACACACACACACACACACACACACACACACACACACACACACACACAGGCAGTGAATTTAACACAATAAGCATATCAATAATGTCAGTACGCCGCACACAACATACAGAAAAGAACTCAAATAAGGTAAGCAACTACTTCATACTATAAGATTCAAAAATTACTATTAGGATATTTGAAACACAAGTTTAAATCATGTAAAACAATCACTAAGTCTAAATGCACTAGTAGTAAGAGGATGAAGTCATTCATATTTAAAATATATACAATAGATTAGATGCTGCATACACAGTTTGCGGGTTTTTTTTTTTTAGTTTAGAAAAAACTGATTAAGAAATACTTTATGAGCTTTTTCGATTAGAAAAAGCTGATGAAATACTTTGTCAGGGTGCCAAGTAATCATCCAGGTGCATTAAATAATGTATATTTATATTCTGCCCGTAAATGCTTTTTTTTTTTTTTAGTCTGGATTAAAAAATGTTCAGAACCGTGTTGAGGAGAACCTCTGCTGTGCTGCTCCACTATCCCACCTTTGACGGATATCTACCCCTCCCAGGCATGACATCATTGGAGGGCGGGTATGCCTATAGCAATACCTTACAAAGACAAGGAACTGGAAGGGATTTCTGCCTTACCAGGAGTAGGTAATAACATTCTAAATCCATTACACAGTAATGTAGCTCATTACCATTTCCTGTGTAGCAAGATCCCTGCTGAAGCTGCCTGGTGCAACTATTCTACCTGTAACACAACCCACATCTTAAACAGCAGTGTTTTGAGAAATCTAAAGTTGGGGTGGGGGCTATAACACAGCAAGACAGCCATCTCTAAGTAAATGCATTGTTTTAATTAACTAATTTAACAGAAACACATTTATCATTCACTGTGGCTACGTACTGAATTGCCATTTAAAAATAAATTACACTTACTTAGAAAACAGCCCAAGAAAGAGCATGGCATTTAATACATTACCAGACTGCTTGTATACAAATCAAGACAGCCTTCAACTGGGTCCAAGGATGCAGCCAGAATAAAACACTGACTGCACAGGGGTGATAATGACAAATGAAGCCCACGCTAAAAAGGCAGGAATATTATTTGTAGGCTGTGCTGGGTAGTATAAATATCAATGTATTTTTCTGCATTAAAAAAATGACTAAGAATTAAAACTGTACTTCTGCATTCATTTCAAATACGTGCAATGGAGCAAATCATTTCCCTTTGCTTGGATGAATGTTAAATGGATAAAGTTCAACTTTTTACTTTTTCTTCCGATTTAAATACTCCCCAACTGCATATTTATAGGAAATAACCGTCACTATGCTTTTAGTTGTCCACGAGCTCTGATTCTAATTGGCTAGGCTTCTTTTTTTCTTCGCAGTCGAGTGACAATGGAATTAGTAAATAAGAAAAGATAGGATGGGGGGTGAACACCACTACATCTGGGGTGCAGTGATGCTTGATCCTGAAAAAAATGTACAAATAAATAAATATAAACTTTAAATCTCTGTCCCTCTCTCTCTCTCTGTGTATATGTGTGTGTGTGTGTGTGTGTGTGTGTATATATATATATATATATACATACATACACACACACATATAAAATAGTCAACTCACCACTAAATGGCATACATTAATAGTCAACATACAAACACAAAACATTGAACCACAAATCATTAAAAAAAGCTTAAACAATAAATTAAAAAAAGTCAGTTTTGCAGGGTCAAACACACCCTGCACCCACTTGTTTATATACTGTGCCCCACACCCACTGCTAAAATCTTCCAACGCAGAGGTTGCAAAATACCAGGGGAAAGAGCATATTTCACATTTCCAGTATTACATCGACCTGACACCATGAGAGTTGATCAAATGGAGTCAGCAAATTGGGTATTGATCAAACATCACTCTACCAGTTCATACATATATATATAGACATACACATGGCGTACCTTAAAGCAACCTAAGGTTTTTGTATACTGGCCGAATATCGAGCTACCCAGGTGCAAGGAATACTGCAAAACATGAATGGAAGGACATAATCTGTTTTTAATTCTGCTGCTGTCGTTTGCTGGCCAGTATTAGCAAATTTAACTGTCTGGCATGATACTGTATTTTAAGAAGTGAAGCAGGGGTGCTTAACAATAGTTATGATTGGATCTCATACTACAGACTATTTTAAATGGTTTGCCTTTTTCCAGATATTGCAGCGTAGTCACCACACTGCATGCACTACATTTAAATTAACATCTTTAAAATAAGGAATATGCAATAACAAGAACATAAAATTTGAAGACAAAAACTGACACTGGATGTTTTTTAGCAATATGAGAAAACATTTATTTTTTTTCAAAAGGAAGACTGATGAGAGTTTGGGGATTCATAAATGATGAGAAGACTGCAGAATGCATATGCAGAAGCACTGGGCATAATTTTGGAGGGGGAGTGGGATTAACTAGGATATGCATCCATAAATGGGCATGCGCAGTGTGTGTGCCGCACAGAGTTGATCTGTTGTCATAGTATATATGCCCTGTGTAACACAGGATGAATAGAACAAACAATGAAATGTAAAATCTCGGTTTGAGAGTGGATTCTGGGGAAAAGAATCATGTAGGTGGGAAGGAAATTTTGGATGAAGGAGAAATCATAATAAAAAATTAGTACTATAAGTTTTAACAGAGATAGATAGCAGGTGCAGTTTTCTGGCTGACTCTATAACAGGAATAATGGAAGGATAAAACTATGAAGTAGCACACCACCAAAAAGAAAGTGCCGCAACTCAGTTGTTATTTTGTTAATTCTCATTCCACCTGCTACACAGGAACTGATGTAAATAGATGTAGGAATAGGGGCTGGGTACAGATTAAGATCTTAATATCTGGTTAATCCTAGGTAGGGCTGTTTACCTAGTTTAACTTAACAATTCTAGACTTTCTTTACAACATATAGTTTCTGTAAAGTACAAGCTTTATCAGTCCAGTAACCTGACAAAAGAAAGGTGCGGAAGGTAGCATCTAGTCTGCAAAAAAATTAAACTACTTTATAAATTTTGTAATGTTAATATTATATTTACTTATGCTTGTTAATTCGGTGGGTGGGCAGATCTACCTTTACTCTTTTCATCTATGACCTAGGTATGCAGAGCACACTGCAATCTTATGCACATGTTACAGATGTATATTGCAATCATGTGGACATGATACAGACATAGACTGCAGTCATGTGCGCATGATACAGATGTAGACTGCAGTCACATGCACATGGTATAGACGTACAATCCAATCACGTGCATATGGTACAGACAGATGCAATCACGTGCACAGTATACAGACGTGGACTGCAATCATTTGCACGTGATACAGATGTGGACTGCAATCACATGCACATGGTACAGGTGTACACTCCAATCACATGCAAATGGTACAGATGTGCATTGCAATCATGTGCAGATGGTATAGACAAACTTCAATCATGTCCACATGGTACAGATGCATACTGCAATCACGTACATATGGTACAGTCTTGACGACACAATACAAAGATTTCCATCATTTTTATGTGAACAGCAGTGACATATCCAGTTACAACAACAACACAATCAAAGCCTTGAACAGATTCTTTCAAGCACCATCCCAAATAAGATCTTGCCTAGAACATAGCTCTTTCAGTATCTATAAAAATTCAAGGCTAATGGTTCTGGGTAAGGACAAAAATCAGTTACACACACTTCTTTCAATATCTATAAAAAATCAAAGATACTGATTATTGGCTAGGACAAAAATCAATTATCTTAGACATTAGCTATGACAATACAGAGAACAGACTGTTACAATACATACAGAAAGATTTAAATTATGGTGTTTGCATATTACAGAGCATATCCATAGCTCAGTGAAGAATGTTATTGCGGGTTTAGCTGCAGCTGAATGACCAGATAACATCATTAATTTACACAAATGTGAAGTGTGCAGTTCTCAACTTGAACCTTATCAGTATTTGACATTACTGCTCTGAAATATTTAGCTATCAAAACTAACCTACGACAGCTTACAGCAAGAGTTAATACTAACAAACATTTGTAATTTAGACCCGTGAAAGGCCAATATTGCTTTATTTCCCACTAATGACTTTGTAAAATGATTGCAGCAATTGCTTTTTATGCTACTGATTACATTTGCAGTAGCAGAAGCCATTTCACGAAAGCTAAAAACAATACCAGGACAGGGAGGCTCTTCCTTCCTTCCTTCTTGCTGACCACCCCCTCCCCCCAAGCACAGATAAACAATTGGAATAACTGTACAAAGCAGGTCACTCCTGTAAGGAGTACTGACACTTTGGTTTCAAGGTCTTTAAGTTGTCATGAAATCACAACAATTAGAACCTTACTTCCTGATGATGTGTTTATCTTGGGTGTGTATTGCTGGGTGAAGGGGGTTGGGGGCAGAAGACTTACCGGGCTGCTATATAGAGAGTTGCATTGATCTTCAACATTTTTTGAAAATCCAGGCCTAGCCTTTTAGTCTCATTGTCTTCCCGTGAGCCTTGAAACACTGGATACACAGAGGAACCTTAACAAAAAAGAACACAAACAAGGAAAAATGTAAACATCATAATTAGAACAGTGACATCCCTTAAGCTCCACTCAAACTCTACTGTGTAAAACATGAAAAATCTCTTCAGCACAGTTTACAATGTACTCCTTGAAATCTGCCTGTCACAAAAACTTAGGTCATAAAGACTGCTTCCAGATAACGTCCTTTTAAGTAGCTTGCAAGCAGAATTTGACTTTTCAAGCATTCCTTCTTTTATACTTCAGGTCAGTCCGTACATTATAAAACAAAATTGAAATTTATTTAACAATGGACTTGTCTCCCACTGTTATCTGGCATGTGGTACTTCCCTACACAGGTGCGGTGACTTGAACAAACTCTGCCTATTTTATGAAACACTACTGAAAGGCTATCTTATATTTCATACAACAAGCAAATGATTTCAAGTTATTACCACGGTAAATATAAGGAGATAAAAAGGTGGTTACAGTGCAAATGAGCTACTGGAATGCACTGTTAGTTTGCAGGAGCACAAGACTGAGATGCCAACTATCTGCAATTTTGATCATTACTTTCCCTAGTACATTCATACTTTCGGAGAATAAATATAGCTGGTGGATCACAACTGGGACATAAAACATCAGAGGCCTTGCAACAATAGCACCTCACCTTTCTGTAAACTACTTCTGAATACATTGCATATGAAACACATGATCCATGCTAGCTCACTATTAAATTCACTGTGTGCATTACTTCAGTCTTTTAACTTTATTGATGCTTGTAATCATGTGTAAGGATGTAACACAGTATTCTTCACTTACCTTGAGGGCCAACAGTATTGATGGGTTCATGGTCTCTTGGAAATGATACTGAGGAAGCCAGCAGGACTGTTGTGAGGTGAAGCAAAGTAGAAAAGTACAGGCGAGACATTCTCATGCCAAGTCTTGTTGAGAGAGCAGGAAGCGAGATGCTCGCCTGTCTCCTAGCACAGGTACATCTTCTGTCACACTAGCAGCATCTGTAAGTAAAATTAAAGGTGATTAGACACTGGTAAGGCCTCTAGTAGGAGGGTAAGAAAGGCAATTATAAGCTTATTGTACTACCATTGTTAAATGCTTTTAGATACAATGTCAAGGAACTTGTATTTGAACTCTTATTGTATTTGTCATATGTACAAATGTATAATTATGTAATCTTCCTTGGAGCTTTTCTCCCAGAGTCTCTGCTGAAAACGGGCTTCTGGCCCAGTCGGACATTACCCAGTTATCAAATGTAAATAAATAAATAAATAAATTTATTTTACCTCACACTTTTCATTGGTATATTAACATTCACTTTCATTTTTCCTCAAACTATCCAAATGCAATAAAGGTTGCAGGTTTTAATGACTTAGTGAATATTAAATGTTTTCTGAAGAACAGAAGACTGAAGATTTTAAAATGCACTGTCCATTTTATGTCATTAGATGTGTGCCTTTAAATGAATGTATTCCTTTTGCTAGTGCACTTTAAGTAATTGATTGTTTTATTAGGTAATTATTTTGAGTTGATATATAAGGGGATGCTGCTGTGTGCATTTTATTTCATTCTGAAGAAGTCTTTTGAGACGAAAGCAATATTAAACTGTGTTTTTCACTATTGCTGATGGTTTCCTTCATTGTTCGGTCAGACTGGTGGTTAAGTTCAAATCTTTCACACACAAGCTCCTTGTTACTTAAACAAATGCTGTTTCATTTCTAAATTAAAGTTTTACTAAACTGCAAACATGGTCTCTCCTATTCATTTTTTCCATGCATGCAATCATACCCTCCCTCTACCCAAAATGCATGTATTCACTACTTTAATCTTTTCTTCATAACTTGTATCTCCAGCTCTATAATCAATTTATTCAGCCTTTTATGTACCATCACCACCAACAACAACATTCCAGCATTCCTCTACTAATAAGAGACAGTAGACATTTCTTTAGGTAAGGTGCAATTATGGCCATGTCAAAGTTAACAGCAGCTCTGAATCTCCTGCAGCCACCCGATAATACATACTGATACACACAAGTCTTAAATGTGTTTACACACTACAGTATATTAAGTCTTTCTTGGGGGGTTAGTAGGGGCCTTGGATCCTTACCACTCTTTCGCTCTAAATACCTCCTAATGTATACAATGGCATTCTGTTCCACCTATCAAAATGCATAAGCTTGCACGTCTTTGCATTAAGACTAAACCGGAATATATTAAATCAAGAATTCCAGTTGACATCTCATTCATTCACCATGTTGCTTACTTGTGCTTCATAAAACTAACTCTCCCTTAATGCCAGACTTGCTTTTTTTTTAGCAAAGCACATCCTGAACAAAAGCAGCCCTAGAACTAAAACCTGTGCAACTCCACTGATCATGTTTCTTCGTCCAGACACCTCGTACACGACTGCCTTCCTCATCATAAACCCACGTCACACATCTGTGTCCGGCTTCTACTCAGTAAAACTGTGTCTGATGAGCCTACCCCATTGCAACACTGCAGAAGAATATGGCATGAGGTCTGCATGGTAAACCCATGCAAACTTGGGTCAAGCAATTCTAGCTAAAACCTGCTACACTTTTCCTCAAACATTCCAAGGATCTCTAGTCTGCCTATACCTCCATGTTTCTTTCAAGTCCTTGGCACATTTGCTACAGAACCTGCTTAGATAATTGGTCAATTAATTCATCTGAAAGTCTGTCTATAATATGGACATAGCTGACAACTTGACCCTTAAAATCTGCCAGATGTCTCAGACTCCCTCTCAATCTCCATCTCTCTCACACAAAGAGTGCATTATTCTAAACAGCCCATAATGCTAAGATGGTTCTAAACACACCTTAGAAAGTAAGTATTCTGCCAGCTTTTCTACATGAATGGTACCTACCATTCTTTGAACTCTTTTTGATGAATTTACACTGCAGATGCCATTTTAAATTATAACGAAGAGAGTAACTAGTGTCCTGAGTAACAGAAACCTGAACTTATTTAAACAGTTTTGCATTATGTGGCCAAAGTCCCCTCCTTGAGATTCTCATTGGACTGCTTTGCCATAAAACAGAATATAATACTTTTTTTTCTAACACTAGTTTAAAAATGATGAAAGACTTATTTAATCATTGTGAGCTATAATTTAGTAAGATTCCAGGCAGTATAGAATGGCTGTCTTCCTCTCAAAAATTCCTCAATAAAGCACTTGTAGTGTGCAGTTCACATACCACACTGCAAGTCAGTACAAGTAGCAAAAGTCTCTTAATATCTCAAATGGCAGTAAGTATTGTGCCGAAATGACTGGTCCATTTATTGCCTATATTTATGGACAAGGTTAGTAAGCCTACCTTAAGTGTAGCTGTGACTGTGGCACAACTTATCAGCACCGATTACAGACGACCTCAGAGTTATATTAGACATATTTTGTCACTGCTGGGTATAAAACTGGAAATTATGTCAGTATGCGTTCCACATGTTCTCTGATATTCTAACAAGAAGTTAGGCTGTGATAACAATTTCTGCCCAAGGGGGCATACAAAACCCCAGCTCATTAAGTGTGCCTGATTTGAGTTTGAACTTGTTGTGGGTCTGTCTCATCCAAGTAAAATTCCAAAGAGGAGTTTTTGGTAAACAATGCTCATACAAAATGGTGGCATCATAAAATTAACTGAAAATGAACTCTCTGAACATGTTGCTTTCAAAAGCGATTACAACAAAATGGTACTGTCTGAAAAACAGGGTAAGTTCCTTTCTGTGTGTTGCCGTGACTTCAGAATTCATTAAGTATGGATGGATGGACTTAGTAGTAGGTAGTGAGGCTGCAACACCAGATGGAAAAAGTGACGCTGCAGTTTTGATGCATTATTTTCCTGTCTGGAATTGCAAGCTCATTTCTGACAAACTAAAGTTTTGGTTCAAACTGTTGAGAAGGATTATTTATGAACGTTTCAGTTTTGTTGACCTGACATACAATGCTGTCATGGACCTCACTCACTTACTAAACCAACCATAAAACTTACATCAATGTTTGTGTTTATAGTCCTTTCATGAGTACTATATAATGTAATTAGCACTGTTGGGGCACCAGTTTCCTCATTTATGCAAAGAATGCTTTGCCCTGGGGCACTTCCTCACAAACCATGCTAACATATGTAATGCTCATTATCCATCGGAATCCCTCTTCCCACCACATACAAAGCTGATTGATAAGGGAAATCCCCTTCCTATCCCTGCCTTCATGTAGCATCACAGGTGTTATGGCAGATCACATCAACCTGCAATGCCTACATAACACGGCGTATCAGAATAATTTATAAATATGCACCATGCAGGTGACTCTCATGTCGTTCCACTACTGCATCGCAGTGCTGCATTCTTAAGCTGCTATAACTTGGTAACAGGCAGCTCAGCGTTCATACAGAAGCTGCATGACTGAGGCAAACACTGAAGATGTATCCAGAATTATGACCAACCTCCTCACAACCTTATCCACCAATGAAGAATTTTAAATGGCAGATAGCATGACAGCAACTGCTGTGGTGCTGAAGGGATGATTTTGGACTGCCCATCATAAATTATGAAATACAGCTACCCTAATGTAACTCTCCTCCCCATTATGAAATGCTCACAATCAAAATCAGCACAGCAGGATAGGCACGTGGATGCTCTTTACTGTTTTAGTTTGTAATTCTGTTTGCTCTCGTCTGTTAGTGCAAATCAGCATAAACTTGTTAACACTGACAAACATAAGTGCTGGAGGTGGGACTTCACCCACTGCCATTATTGCTGTTTAATGTAAATCAACATTTTTGAACTACTTAAAGTAACTTTAAGACTCTAATGCAGGAAGTTTACTTTTTCACTCCAAACTACAACTTTAGCTTGGGCATAGTGATGCAGTAGCTGACATTTCTGCATCACAGGTCTTGGTTCTTTGGTCTGAGTTCTAGCTAGGGTACAGTATGTACAGAATCTACATATTGTCCTTGTCAATGTGTGGAATTTCACGAAATGCCCCATTCCCTCCCACATCCCGAAGACATACCATTAGGCGGCTTATTGATCCTCTTAACTGCATGTGGGTATACGTGGGAGACATCTATGCAAACATGTGCAAGTGTATATCCTGCAAGTACCTGATGCCCCACATGACCTTAGCTTTTTGTTTTATGCCCACTGCTTTTCAAGACTCTCCCAGCTAACTGTAACCAAAAAGTGAATAACGCTAGTGTCAGACAATTACAGAATGAAACTACTGCTTTGCCTTTTCAACCGTTTCTGTTTTAGACTCCCCAGTGCTTTGTCCAGCTGTCACATTTGTGCATCTGTCAAGGCAGAAAGGCTGTACATAGACTGCATACTTCTTACAATTACAATCTGGAACAGTGTCTCACTTCCATTGCTACTGGCTACAATGCTGTAGTCTAACAAGTGATGGCAATGTGACAGTGTAACAATCTTTTAAGTGTAATCACTCAGTACTTTGGTAGTCATTCATCTTCCTATAGTCAATGCACTCTACTTCAATTATGACCGTGCCACTTAACTATGTAGTTTACGTCCACACAAGCTAGTACCACATAATAACCACATAGTTTACATCCACACAAACATAAGTTTGCTTCAGAGCTGCTCTATATTTAAAAAAAAAACATTAAAACTGATGCAATGCAAGATAAATTATTAACTGTAATATACCTAGATAAATCAATGCAATACACCATTTTTGAAAAAACAACGATGTTTGTTTATCTCCTGATGGAAATAATCTTCTGATATATGCTTGAACATGTACCATCTACTAAAGTTGCTTTGCTCTTATGGTCTAAAGCCATAGTTCAGCTTTCCATAGATAAGTGGCCTTTAAAATGCATGCCTATTGCTTATTTTACTTGGTTCACAGCTAACAAAGTAAACATTAAAGCTCAGCATTTAAAGTTAAGCTTTATTTCTAGTCAATCTTAAGTGTCAATGGCCACATAAACAGGCACACTGTCCCAGCTGGTGTCTTTCAGTATAGTAAAAAGTGTTCACATCTAGAAAAGGTAACAATATTGATTTACCGAAGCGCATTAAAACAACATAGCATACAAAAGCAAACTGTTACTAGCATGCTGTAACTTGTAATTTTTACACGCTTTATTAAACTTAAGCATAAACCAGATCGGACTGTGGAATGCTTTACTCAATAAAAGATGCTGACAGGGAATGCTGTCTGATTTATACATTTTGTCTGCCATCTAGCCAGCTAAATTCACTTGCAGTTACCCATCCAGACTTTTTCTGCATGAATGCTGCAGAGTATCTTTATTTGTTTATTATGCACAAGTGAGGCAATCCATCATCTGCCACTACTTGAATGCGCTGACTTCTATTTTACTTGATGGGTTAGGCTGTCTTCATTGCTGTGGTATTTTATGATTTGTGATAGATTATGAAGTTTGTCCTGAATGGTATGCGATATTCCCTTCACACGCTCTTCTCTTCAGCATACAAAACAAAATTTCAGAACTAAATGAAACAGAAAAAATTCTCATCTGCTCTTGCATTTCAAGAGAATTTGAAATGACTTGAAATGTCAAAGCTGATTGCATCCATTAACTGTCTGACAATTTCTATACAAAGGTACATTATATGACAATACAGATAAAAAAACCATCATTAAAGATTTACATTAGCAAGAGCACTTCTAATATCCCGCAACTTTTGCAACAAAAACTGAAGCAAAACAGAAAATTTACAAATGTATTGTTGATTTAGTTTTTGAGCATGGATGGTCATTCAGCCATGGATGTTTTTTTTCCCTGACGTATTTACTGATTTATCCCCGAAAAAGAAAGAAAAGTGCTTTTGCTATAGCACTCTGTTCAAAGCAGCCACAGCTGTGGTGCTAAACTGCCCTACAAAGAAAGTGATGCAAACTTTTCAGTTTTGGGCCTTTTTAATCAGTCAGCTCCAAGATATAGACACTGAATTCCAATTTACTGTCTAGACTGTCAGTGGACCTTAGCAGAAAACATGGGAATCATAAACAATGGATTTTATGTAATGGCTGCAGTGAAAATAAAAACAGTAGCGTGAGTCCTTAGTCAGTAGAAAAATGAGGGTCTGCAAAAGAATAGTGTGGTTAGGATGGCCTGTACTGTAAGCAGGTACACTAATTATCTTGGCAGGTGACCAAATATTATAGGCAACTGGATGACTCTGCAGGGCTAATGTGTATTTGTGTTTATATAACTGAAACACTTCATGCTGCATTTGTACTGTGTGCTGTGTAAAATGGAGTTGAAAAATTATTGTGGCTATTGTACTTGTTTCTATACTACAATTAGACATCTAGGTTGTACAATGGCACCAAAACTATAACTGTTGTGTAAGGGATCTGTTCCTGCTGCTGTCTGCCTAAGTTAAACAGCTGTTATTTTGGTTTGCTGAACTGTATACTTGTGTGAAGCAAGTAAATACTTACTATAGCTGGTTATTGTTGGCATGTGTGAAACAGAGTTTAACTAAATTACTGATGTCAATGTACTTATTTACTCTTACTATGATCATATGTCTGAGGTGTGTATATTGTCAACAAAAGTGGATAAAACTGTAGAGCATGACTCTATTTGTCATTGAAAATGACTGACTGCCATCTGCTTAAGTTGAATAGCTGATATTCTGCCTTTGCAGAGCTAATGTACACTTGAGAGGTTAGTTGAAATACCTTACCGTGTGATTATTAAATTACTGTGATCATTATTATAATTAGAGATAGGAGGTGTACACACTAAAGTGCAGATAAATAATGGGTAAGGGTGTGGTCTGTAGATGACTACTATGCATCTGTGTGAAGCAAGGTGGAATACATTACTGTGGCTACTTGTGTGTATGCAACTAACTTGAGAAACATTACTAAAGCCATTCTGTAATCACCTATGGACATATGAGGTATACATGGGCAACAAATGGAGATGCAAATTTTGGCTACTGGGGCTAACTTTACTCTACTGTTTCCTTGGTTTAAATAGTCAACCTGGCTTCCAGGACAAATGTGCATTTATGTGAGGTGAGGAGGAATATTTTACTGTGGCTAGTGTGTGTGTGTGTGTGTGTGTGTGTGTGTGTGTGTGTGTGTTTGAAAAACTTCAGATATACTATTCTGGCCATTTTTTTACCATGATTGGTTATAATTGCTAAGCAAAGGATCAGTGTGTTGGTAAAACTGACCTACTCCTGTTGTTGTTTGATCACAGTTAAACACTAACCTGATTTGGTAGGAGCAGTGCCACACAAAGTATTGTATTTGCTGAAATCAATGTAAAATGATCACTGCTGTGAATTGTACTTGTATGTGTGTATATGTGGGGGTAATTAATAAGTTGACCATAAAGGCTTTCACTTTCCATCACTGCCAAACCCCACCAGGATATATAATAAGTGTCTCTCATTAGCAGACTGGACAGCATATTTTTGAAAGCAACTGATCATTGGTAGCAAATAGCATTACCATTGTGTACCTCTCTGGTCTATTAGTGGCTGAGGTTCCTTCTATGCGCAGTCTGCATGTCCTCCCTGTCTTTACATGGGCTTTTTCCAGATGTTCTGATTTCCTATAACATCTAAAGATCTGCTGTTGGTGGAGTGACGTTTTTCCAATTCACCTGTAGTCAAACGTGTGGTGTAGAACAGCAGCACAGTGTGTAGCACTGCTATTTTACAGCAAGAGTGTCACTGGTTCAATTTTTGACAGGGCTGCCAAAATGTAAAGTCTTTTCTACTTGCATAGTAAACTGTATGGGTAGCATTAGCAGTTCAGGGGGTCAAAAAGTGTCAGATGACTCTACTGCATTCAAAGGGTGGATGGAAGCATACAGTGTGTGTGTGTGTGTGTGTGTGTGTGTGTGTGTGTGTGTGTGTGTGTGTGTGTGTGTGTGTGTATATGTGTGTGTATATGTGTGTGTATATGTGCTCGCGCGTGTGCCTATAAATGTCACCAGTTTTGTCTGTGGACCCATACACTCTTGACAGGCACATGCATAAAACTCTTCCTTGGTAGAGGCAAAACAACATCAGCTGTTAACAAGTACTTACAAGAAAGAGCTTCTGCAGTCTGGTGGCCCCCACACCCCCAGCTGAGTGAGGGGATTTGACACGGGCGTCGTGGAGAGGACCCATCATGAACCTCTGACCTTGTACTAATCAACTTTCAAAGTAGCTATGATTAGAAATGCACACAGTCACTACAGCTTGTCTGGTGACTGGAATCAGTATGGTCATTATTTCTTTAACTTTCCTTCCAAATAAACCACAGAGATGTGCAGAGAAGGTTGATATAGCTTATGTGGGGGCTGCAGACACACTGATTATTGCATTAATTTTCCTAACAATCAAACTACAGATGATTACAAAGAAGATTTCTGTAGCTTGCTTTGGGTCAGTATAATGTCTAGGAACAAGGTGGAATATATTACTGTGACCATTATTTTTTTACTTCCCTCACAGTCAAACATTAAACATGTGTAATGGTGGCTATCTTTTGGGAGTAGGGGATAAAGAGGCGTGCTGTGTACACACATCTGACAATATCAAGTTAAAATAAGTTACCGTGGTCATTTGTTGTTTCACTTTCATGCTAAGCTAACATCAGATGGGTGCATAGAAGGTGACTTTTCTGTGGTGGATAGGGAGGGAAGCATTATTCCTAGACAAGATGCATCTTTGCAAGACTATCTTCCCAGTTTATTCGAAAATACTGCTTTGAACAGTAAGCATTAGACACAACTTATTTCACCTTGAAAGAAAATAAATCAATTTACTTCCTTAGATATGGTTTTGTTTATGGATAAGAAGGATGGAAAATAGCTCTGAAATGTACCTCACAGCATCTAGAACCCAATGGTCTCAGACAGCCTAGTGGCCCCTAGTCTCCCCAGGTTATTTCCTCCATGTGAAGAATAAGAAAAGGGAAACCTACACAAGAAAGAAGCTATCTGGATAGTGTGGGGAAGTCAGAATGGTGGGTGGGGTGAGGTGCAGTGGGAAGAACTTTAGAGTCTATTGCCTACAACTCTGTTTTACCTAAAACTGCCCCCCTGTCCGTTAAGGAATTCATCTGATACATTTAATGAGGAGATAAAACTGTAGTTGGTTATTTCAGAATGCAGTCCACACATATTTAAATGGGATGCATTCAAGATATGAACACCTTTTATGAAACATTGTTTTAATTTGCAGAAAGCCCCTTTAGCAAATCAACATTTGCTAAAAGACAGACAGAGAATGTTAAATAAGTGATTTTACAAAAACAAATCTTTCAAGGCAGCAAAATCTCACAGAACACAGTACACAAAACATCAGGAGAAAAACTCACAAGACTAAAACCCTAAAATATATGACAACACTGATTCGTTCATTGCACTTAATGGGGCTTCCTGTAAGTTTTATTTCATAAAAGTAATGTGCCAGATCTTTGTTAAATGACCAACGTGCTCAATGAAAGGCAGGCTAAGAGGCACAAGTTATATTGAAACGTGACCTATACATTTTGTATAACAGCTATAAGAAAAAAAAGTGAGCTACTAGGTAATTTTGAAGATGTACATAGTTGTAATACTTCTGCTTTTTTCATAATGTTTAGTTACTTATTAAGCACCACTGGATTAATGTTTAAAACGGTAACATCTGTAATTATTATTGTGTTATCATTTACACTACAGGACTGCTGATAACATGTTTGCAACTAAAATGCAAAGCAGAAACAAAGGGTTTTCCCTGTAAATACAACTTACACAGGGAGCTATACTTTAAAGAAATCTGCTTTGTCAATTTCCTTTTCTTCTGCTTTTCTTGGAGAGAGTCAGTGACAGATGAGCTGAGACACTGGGCAGACCATACTTCTCTTTATCTTCCTGCTTGTGTAGAAGTGCCATAAAGCTGGACTCTATAGCAGAGCAAATGTCTTTTCAGTGTGCCTTAAGGTCTGACCAAGAGCTTTGTCCTAGTGGCCCATGCCAAAAAAATCTCCAAGAGGAGCCAACCAGGTGGCATCATGTTATGAATCCTGAAGCAACTCAGATCTTTTTGATCTGAGGAAGCAACAGTCCTACTTCAGGGTTTAACTGGACCACTAAAGCTCACCGGTAACCCTGCCCTGAAACCGTGCTTTCATTACTTGTGACTATTGGTGTTACCCTTTCTGGCACTACCCACAACTTGTGACTATAGACAAGGATTATAATGTGCGTTGATTGGAAAACCGTGCTTTTTCTCAGAATTTAGGTGAAGACTACAGAGTGCTTTGACTGGTAAACAGAAAGCTTCTTCTCAGAACTCTATTTCCACTTCACCACGACTGACTGGATGACAGTTCTATGCTCCTCATTGTCAGCACTCATAAATAAAGCACTTCAAGTACACAACTCCTCCAAAAATAGCAGCTTGATTCCCCTTTAACCAAGTACACACTCGGAGAGAACCCTATCCTTCCTAGTGACTATCAAAGCATTAGATTTGAAGAAAAGCTGTGTACTTTTTAAATAAAATTTTGTGGGTGTGGATAGGCAACTAAAGAACATACATTGTTAATGGAGACAATACAGCAATGACGTATTGCATTACATGCCTGTGTGTTTTAACTCTCAGCAGTGTTGTAGCAAGGTTGGCATGAACAGGGAGCCTGCCACAGGCACCAACTTGTAGATGTGGCTAACATTAAAAAAGCTGACAGTTTGCAAGCTGTCAGTAAAGCACTTAAACATGTTGTAAACTATCAAACTGTTCTGTTCTTAAAAGTAGTTAAGACTACCTTTATAAGACCAAACAGACCGTTTTTATGCTGTCTATAACAGATCACAACTGTATTGCTTAATGACAGGTTGTGAATTGTTAAACTGTTCTCGAAAAACATCTGACAGTCTACAAGTTATTCTTATTGTGATTGCATATGGAAAAAGTACAGTTTTGTACCTACCATAAATGTAGATGTTCGAGTGCTAATACAGCTGCAGTCATAACAGATGGGTTCTCCTGCCGTCAGGCGGGTCCTCGGTTGGCCGAATTCCAAAGTCTAGGTCCGGCGTCGGTTGTCGTCGCTTCTTCCCTGACGTCAGTGTGACAGGGGTATAAAAGAACCAGCCAACGACATTTTCTTCAGTTTTTCTTGCCCCAGATGTCAGGTGCCCCCAGAAGGAAGGCAATACATAAATTTGTGTAATAAAGCAATGCCATATAATCAAAATACAGTAGTGCAAGCAAATACATCAAGAATGAATACCCCAATCAGGTTGCATGAGGAGATGTTAGCCAATAGGCCTGTCCCAAGAGGGGAAGGAGGGAGGGAAACCTGGACTGCAGCTGTATTAGCACTCGAACATCTACATTTATGGTAGGTACAAAACTGTACTATGTTCATCGTGCATACAGCTGCAGTCACAACAGATGGGTAGAATCCCAAAGCTAAGAAAGGGGTGGTAGGCACTAGGTGGAACTAGGAGGAGCCAGAATGCCCTGCAAGACTGCAGTGGCAAAGCCCGCTCTAGATTTGGAGTATAGTGGAAGGTGGTAGTGCTTGGAGAAGGTATGCACAGAACTCCAAGTGGCTGCTTCCAAAATGTCTTTGGTAGGAACTCCTCTGAGAAAAGAGATCTGATGCCTGTATGTACAGTTTTGCCATGAAAAGAATAGCAAAAGCGTATGCAGTGGGCTATCCATTTTGAGATCGTCTGTTTGGAAATTGGCTTTCCTTGAGCTCCTATGGCATAGGACACAAAGAGCTGTTCTGATTTTCTGAAAGGCTTTGTTCTGACCAAATAATAACGCAGTTGTCTGTGGATGTCCAAGGAATGTAGTAATCTCTCCCCTTTGTTTTGAGGATTGGGATAAAAGGTAGGTAAGTGTATAGCCTGATTCAAAGCTACCCTGGATACCACTTTTGGCATAAAGGACGGGTTGGTTCGTAAGGAAACTCTGTCCTGATGGAAGATGATAAAGGGCTGCACAGCCATGAGAGCTTGTAGTTCCGATACCCTACGAGCTGAGGTAATAGCCAGAAGGAAAGCTGTTTTCCAGGACAAATATTGCAAATCTGATGAGGCAGCTGGCTCAAAAGGAGGCAAGGTCAGTTTTTCTAGAATGAAATTGAGATCCCAAGCAGGTATTGGTTGTTTCCTTGGGGGTTTTAGGTTCTTAGCCCCTCTGAGGAACTGTCTTAAGAGGGGGTGAGAGAATAAGGGTGGATCAGTGTTGTATTCTGCAGAAATGGCTGAGGCATGGATTTTGATGGAGGAGAATGAAAGTCCACTGCTTAGCAGCTCAGCTAGATACTATAATATTTGAGGTAAATTCAGTTTTCCAGGATCCTGGCCCTTTTTCTCATTCCAGACACAAAACCGTTTCCATTTTGCGGAGTAAGCTTTTCTAGTAGACGGCCTTTTGGCCTCCAAAATGACATCCTGCACCTCCTTGGAGAGTAGGGTCTGTTGTGGTGCTAAGGAATCTTCCATGAGGCTAGATTGAGTGTTTTTAGCTGACTGTGAAGAGTTTTGAAGCTGTGCTGAGTCAGAAGAAGAGGCATTAGAGGCAGGGTCCATGGTGGGGAATGCGTCAGGCTCCTCAGGAGTGGGTACCAGTGTTGTCTTGGCCAGTCTGGAGCAATGAGAATCATCTTTGGTCTGTCTGCTCTGGTTTGTAATAGAACTTTGGACAGCAGAAGAAAAGGTGGGAAGGCATAAACTGTCATTGATGTCCAACTGAAAGACAGAGCGTCCACTCTCCAGGCCTTTGGATGAAAAATCCTTGAGCAGAATTTTGTCAATTGGTGATTTTTGTGGGAGGCAAAGAGATCTATGTCTGGCCTTCCCCATGCTTGAATTATCTCTGTAAAAACTTGAGGATGCAACTTCCATTCGTGTGGATCTGTCATATTTCTGCTTAGGTTGTCTGTCAGTGTGTTTTCCTTGCCTGGCAAGTACTGTGCTTGTAGTTCGATTTGTAAGTCCAGGGCCATGTTCCAAAGTGACATGGCCAGTCTGCATAGGGGGTATGAATGGGTTCCTCCTTGTTTGTTTATGTACCACATTACTGTGGTGTTGACCTGGTTACAGAAGGTCTTTGAAAACTATAATAGCATTTATTACTGCTAGCATTTCCTTTTGACTGATGTGAAGGCGCTTTTCTTTTTGGGACCATTTGCCCTGAATGCACCGATCTGTCATGTGCGCCCCCCAGGCGTAGTCCGAGGCGTCTGTTGTGATGACTTGATTTGCTTGAGGCTTGCTGAATGGGAGACCTGTGTTTGTTTGGCATGCTTGAGCCCACCACAGAAATTCCTTTTGAAGACATGGAATTAGTGGTATTATTGTTTCCAAACTGTGGCTGTGTTGAGACCATAGGTTTTTCAGGTACTATTGAAGTTTCCTCATATGCAGCTTTGCATATGGGATTAGCAAGATGCAAGATGCCATGAATCCCAGAGCCTGCAGGATTTTCCTTGCAGTCAGCCTGGTGCAATTTGTTAGTGTTCTGAAGTATTGAGTTAGTTGCCCCTGCTTCTCTGGCATGAGGTAGGCCATCTGGGTGTCCAAGTTGGCACCCAGGAAAATTATTTTCCGAGAGGGCATTAGCCTTGATTTCTTTTTGTTGACTGTGTATCCCAGAGAATTCAACAACATTATTACATAAGCCAGATGTTTCAGAAGAATGTGCTTGCTGTCCGCTTGGATCAGGCAGTCGTCCAAGTAGGGGTATATTTGTATCCCTTGAAGTCTGCAGTAGGCAATTACTGATGCCAGGCATTTCGTGAATACTCTGGGCGCAGTAGATATGCCAAAGGGCAATGCAGAGAATTGATAATGGGTTGAACCTGCAAGAAATCTGAGGTATCTTCTGCAATTTTGTCTGATTGGGACATGCAGGTATGCCTCCTTGAGGTCCAATGTTACCAGCCAAGACTCCTTGCCCAGCATGGGAAGAAGCTGCTGTAGAGTGAGCATCTTGAATTTTAATGCAGTAGAAATGTGTTTAGGATGGATAGGTCCAAAATAGGTCTCCAATCTTTTCCCTTCCTTGGTACCAGGAATAGTCTGGAATAAAAACCTTGACCTTGTTAGATGTAGGTACCTCTTCAATAGCTTTCATGTTCATGAGATCTGAAATTTGTCTTTGTGCCTCTGCCCTTTGATTGTGTGGCAGGTTTGGCATGCCTCTCATTTTTGGAAGGGTGTGAAAATGGAATCTGTAGCCTCTGTTTATAATGTCCAGGATCCATTTGTCTTTTGTGACAATATGCCAATTTTTTGAAAATAATGCCAGTTTTCCTCCTAAGCGTGCTGCCATTTGAGTCTTGCTTGGCATGCAAAGGGGAAAGTCATTGGGCTTGCTTTCTGAATGGTTGCGAGTTATCCTCACCACCTCTTTGTGTAGGAGCTTGCCATTATCTGCCTCTAAATGATCCTTGGGATTGCCCTCTGCCCCTCAGGCGCCTGTATCTACCTCTTTGGGGTCTGTCCGTTGCTGGAAAGGACCAATTTTTGGAAGGCCAATTTCTACTGAAACGTGGGGGTTGTACCTGTAGAAAATCTTTCACTGTTTGCATTGATTTAGCCTTTTCCTCCATTTTCCTTAATACCTCCTCAGCATTAGCACCAAATAATACATCCTTTTGTAGAGGGGCATCTAGTAATTTAGCTTTGACATGATCTGGTAAGGTTTGTTCCTTGAGCCAGGCATGTCTACGTCTGACTGATCCTGTAACAGCAGCTCTACATGAGGCCTCTAGAGCATCAAAACCACATTGTAAGGTATGTTTACCCACTTGTTCTGCACTATGCATCAAATCCTGCAACTCCTTCAAGTCTGGTTGTTCAGGTTGTGACATTTTACTTCTCAATTGTGATAACAAAAACTGTTGGTACTTTAGCATATGGAACTGACAGTTTAATGCCCTCATGGTTAAGGTGGCCGAGGTATATACCTTTTTTCCCCACCTTCCTAAGGATCTGGAATCTCTCTCGGAAGGTAATGGATTTTTAGCACTGGAGGCCTTAATTCCCTTGGGGCCCTGTGAGATGGTTTCTGGGTCAGCAGCATGGCTTTTGTATAGAAATTGGTGCGAGTCAGGAACCCTGTAGTACCTGTCAGGCTTGACTGGGGCTGGAGGTAGAGAATCCAGGTTAAGGCAGGCCTCCGAGTACACATCATCTAGTATGTCCAAGACAGGAGGTATAGCCAGAGGCCTGTGCTGAGGTAGCAAGAGAAATTCCCTAAGCCTTTTCTTGGAATCTGAATAATCTTGGCCTTCCCAGTGGAAGTGTTCCCTTAAGGTATGCAAAGTTTCCCCAAAAGAGTAATCCTCTGGGGGGGATACAGAGGGAATGGACTCCTCTGCTTCAGAGTCTTCAAAAGGGTAGTAAGAATGTTCCTGTTCATCAGAGTGCTCTGATATAATGGAGCCCTGATCCGAGGAGGGGGATTCTTCCTCCACTCTGGGCCTTTTGTCCGGGGGGGGGGGTTGAAAACCCCTGATAAGAGTAATTAAATCCTCAGCCATTTTAAGCATCTGTTTTGTAGGCATGGGGCCTGGAGATGGGCCCTGTGTAGCTTGTCTCTTAGAATGCATGGCTGTTGTAGACTTAGTGAAAGCCTTGATGGAAAAAGAAGAGGAAGGTCTGAAGACACCTTGAGAGGAGGTAGACCTGTCCACATTTTGAGATTCGCCGCCAAGAGTGGTTTCGGTATCTGTAGTTGGGGTGTGGGCCGAGGAGCCTCCGACCTCGGGCACAGGAGACACCGCCAATGAAGTGTCGTCGGTAGTCAGGGGCTGCGTAGGCGCCTCGCTGAGAACCGGACCACGTGTAGTCGGCTTTGGCGTGGTGTCGGTAGAGGCCGCGGACCTCGTGTGTCGGTCCTTATCTTTGCGCTTTTTAGACAAAACTGGAGTTGGAGTATCCGACGACATAATATAGTTAAATGTTTTGCCAAAATAATGCTGGGCGAACTCCGCCCGATGCTTAATGGTGCATTTGTTGAATGTAGCACAAAAGCGACAGACCAAGATGTCGTGGTCTGGGCCTAAATAAGGAATACAGAGGGAATGGAAATCCTTATGCGGTATTTGCTTCCCACATGAAATACAATTATTAACGTCTGACATCGGTCTGAGGCAAGAAAAGTTTCCCCAACGGGGTACTTAGCTTTCAAGAAGACTTCGGTTGCAAAATTTTCGTAATTTCAGGAGCTGGCCGACCGGCACTTGCGAACTGCTTCTGCTTCGGGCACCGCGTGGCAAGAAAGACTGAAGAAAATGGCGTTGGCTGGTTCTTTTATACCCCTGTCGCACTGACGTCAGGGAAGAAGCAACGACAACCGATGCCGGACCTAGACTTTGGAATTCGGCCGATCGAGGACCCGCCTGATGGCAGGAGAACCCATCTGTTATGACTGCAGCTGTATGCACGATGAGCATCAGGTGAGAGGAGGAGACAAATGTGTTGCCCAGGGCATCAAAGTCCCCTTCTGCTGTTCTGATTATCAGGCTATCACAACTTTCTAGGGTAGGACTACTCACTGTCTACTTCTCGAATGAGGTAGAAACAAACACATGAACCTCTTTAAAGTAAACACCACCATGTAGCCACAGCAGTGCTAGGCTGTGCAGAGATGGACTAGCAGAACCAGGCTTTTTGGCAGAAAGGCTGCAACGAGAAAGCTGTGCATACATAAACATGCCACAGTTGAATGCATACATACATAATCATATACATATTTAAAACATAAAAGATATACAGTCAAGCATTTGCATGACAGATCTAGCCAAGAAAGACTTGTCTGTGATTACATGTAACTGGCTCTTTAAATGAAAACATATATTACTAATTATATTACAAAAAATTCTGGATGACAACACAGTAACTGTCTTCCAAATTAGCATAGTGATGTGTTGCAGTTAGTGGTTTAACTTCATGAAGTTAGTTTGAGGTTATGTACTGTATGGCACATTTATTAATCAGTTGACAGCACAATGGAAGAAATTATTTCAGGGTACAGACGTGAAAACATGAGACTGCATTAACAAACGTGTAGCACAACAGGAGAACATAACAGAACAAAAGAGTTGAGCAACACATCTGACAAAATAAAGTCTGTAAGCCTGAACCACCACCATATGCAATGGCCACCACAACTCTACAACTGTTCAGCAAATCAACAGAAAACAATCCACAGAGCAGGAAAAGTTCATTAAATGACAGAAATAGAAAAGCTATTCAGTATTAAATGCAACAGAAGCAAGAGCAGTTATAGGCAATAAATAAAAAAAGAAATTCAAAGGAGGAATGAGAAAGTGTCTCAGCCCCTTTTTTGCTAGCCACACAATTCTGACGTAGTTTACAATGGTGCAAAATCTGGCCATATGGCTAGTGTCAACAGTTCTACCACTTAAGTATTAAAACATCAGCTTGAGAGACACTGAATGCAATGACCTTCAGGTCTCAGCCAGTGGAGGATGGCATTCAGAGACCAGAGTCCGAATATTCCTAATAGCAAAGAATGTGGGGAAAAACAGAGTTAACTCTGCAATGTGATACCATTTTTTTTTTAAAACTACAGTGAGCCGCAGCTGTGAAGTTTGAAAAGGCTGTTGAATGGCAGGTGCTGCAAACAGGATGAGGAACAAAGGTGCACTTTCATTTCAGAGGCTAGGTTTCAAGTTGGCACGGCCTGTGCCATTTGTTCCTACTATCTCTCTCCAGACAACTGTCAGCTGCTGAAATGAGTCACAAAGGAGGACAATTCTCTGCAAATTAATACACGGGTGTAAAGAACACACTTATCAGTTGACTGCTCACCAAGTGCAGTATTTAGGCTACAGGCTAAACTTATAAAACTAAATTTTTTTAAATCTTGGTAAACCACCTTTTCACATTTTAAAGCATCTGACATATAGTTTTATCTGCTATATTACCTGAATTTAACATATGATCTCTGCTTTATGGTCTGTTAGAGATCATATTACATCCGTGGAAAGAAGGTACCAACTGTGATAAATCCTGCATTAAGGAAAGAAAATATATATATAAAAAAATGGTGCTTCTTAACTGCTCTGCACATGCAGAGAGAGAGTCTTTGGATTGGTAAAATCTTTAGCCTTTTCCTATCTACTTACACCACAGGAATAATGGCCCTGCCATACGCCCTCATATGGAGTCAGCAGGTGACATCACAGTAAATGCTAACCTTGCTGGGATCTTATGCCATATACTTAGCCAGACTGCTGGGCAGGGTCGTGCCCTCTCAACATAAACTGTGTTAGACAAGTTATTCTTCATGGTGTCTGTGCATGTACTTTATGTGTGTGTGTGTGTGTGTGTGTGTGTCTGTCTCACCACCAGCCTTCAAGTGGCTTTGCAGGGCTCAGCCTCAAACATGACCACCTCCAGTGCAAAAAGAAGCTAAATAAATGCATCCTGTAATATATTATGCTATCCTAATACAAACTGATAGGTAACCATGGCTGGAATTCTGTGCGAGTGAGAAGCAAAACTAATAGGTTATTTTACTCTTTCATCTGTTCATTTAGAATTGCAAATGGTAGAAAAAGGCTGTGTGCTATGAACTTCTCTAATGAGCAGAAGCACTGATCTTGTAACATGGGTCTGTAGGTTTCCTTACTGTGCATTTGGAAACCTATTCAAGACAGGACAAAGTGTGTGGTGATATCTACTTGTCATTAGCTAGCAGCTGCCCTGTCAGTAAATGCCTTGCTGCATCAAAAGGTCATATGTCTGACTCGTGTTAAAAATATAATAAATAAAAAAAAAGATGTAGGTTAACATTTTATAAACATACACACCAGAAATCTGACAAGAGAATCCTTGTTTTGGATTAAACTGGCTCGAACAAGGTACAACTGCCTGTGGAAAGTGTGTGTTAACTAAGAAAAATGCTACCTTTGTGCTATACTTATACCTAGGGCACTTATTTTCAGCTTGTGCCTGCACTGCAAATATTATAAAAGGGACTTCATACCAAGTTCATAGCACAATTTCTAGGTGAAGGCACGCTGGTTTCACAGGTGATAAACGACTGTCAAACAGGAAAGGATGACAAAGGTGATGGGCTGTCATAGCTTCAGTGGTACAACTGATCTCCGTTTTGATCTTCCCAGTCAAGCTTGCAATATGAAACCTTTTCTTACAGTGTTAGATTGGCCACCATGCACAGTAAACCTGGAAGACAGTATCAACAAGCAGAGCATTAGCCCCATAACTCAAAGCCCACAGCCCCGACCTTCTCCCATTTCATGTCCTTGCAACTATAAAAAAAAGTCTACTAAAATAAAGGACAAACACCTTTACAACACAGCTCCATATCTAATTAAGTAGGTTCAATTCCCTAACCTCCACACCCACCTGTATCTAATCTGTAAAACTTGCACTGTTGTACAGAATAACATACGCCCATACATGCTTTCCACTGTAGACATAGAAATTTATTAACAATATTCAAGTAGAAGATTGTGGCTTTAAGATCTGATAATTTAGGCAAATTTCAAGCTTTCTTCCTTAAAGCTTAAAGGCCGACATGGCATGTGTCACATACAGTCGTACTATTTATTGTTAGCACTCTTCTCTGTCCTGTTTCAGAGGCAAGCTTGCAGTATAAACTCCTGCCACTTAAAACTGAACAATGCATCTAGTAAGTGGAATTCATGCTTGCATTTCTGGACTGAGAAAACATTACAACAAGCTGTGTTGGGGGTGGGGTGTTTGTATGGTTGTAGGTTTGCATCTGAAGATGACATCTCAATCTTACATTCTAACTGCCTATTCCGCTAGGACTTCAAGTGTATGCTAAAAATCTAATGGCACATGGATGTGGCAAAATCCCTGTGCAGGTATCTTTCTAACAAAGGTCAAAGATTTTGTGAAATCTACCAGGGCAATCGTTAAAAAAAAAGAAATAAAAAAAAAGAAAAAAAGCACAGCTTTATCTGCTGAAAGAAATGCACAAGGCAAACTGTCCACAATTCCAAGATGACAGCACATCTAACATTAGGGTATAAGCTCTTCTGAAAAGTTCTCCAAAAGAACAGAATACATTCCTGAACTTGGGCTGTCTCACTAGACTTGCTGAAACTTCTATTGTGACGAATCATTTCAGTAATAAAAACAGTAACTAAAACTGTTGAAGTACTCTGGTACCTAACTAAGTGAACTCCATGTTTCCAATGAGGGTGCATACCACTGAGATTACACGTCACTTAAAGTTTCTGGAAGTTTTGATTCATTGATTGATTGCACATTCGCATTACCAAGACTGCCTGACTGAGCCATGCAAGACTCCTTTTCATCAGCAGCCCAGGGAGAAAATCTCCAGAAACATAAAACATTCGTAAATATGTCATAGTTGAGCTAGAATGACAGGCAAAATATGTGTCAGGTAAACAGTTACATACAGACATACAAAAACTCATCTAACATAATACGAGTGTGTTGGATGTGGAACAGCTACCATGGTAGGGCTAGCCACCACTGGTGTAAACCTTGGCTCTAGATGACTGACACTGCTGAAGAGGCACCTTGGCCCCATGTGAAAAAATAGGAAAAAAAGATGTGGAAGGATGGATGGCTGGAGGTAGTGGCATTTGTGGACGAAGAGAATTTACAAGTGAGATAAAGAAGGAAAGATGTAATTTGAAGTTTCTTTATTACTGTGTGAGCCAAATATTAGTAGAATTTTTTCTGGGTTGAAGTGAATTCTGGTTTCATTTCTAATGCATGTTTTTTCACCATCTTTCTTTGTTTTACTGCTCTCCTTCACTGACACTCCATTATGTTTTCAACATTCTTTATTAACTATTAGTCACCGTTAATCTGTATTCAGATGTATGATTTAGCTTGCTTTAATATCCTTTTGCTTTTATAATTGTCAGACTAGGTCAAATGTTTTAGCTTTACTTGGCATTACAAGATTCAACTAATATGAATTATTTTACTTGTGAAAATAGCTTGGTTATATTTATGCTCTAGTCTGTAGGTTGATCTCTACTAAACTTTCTTTAAGTTATTTATACTCAGCTGTAGGAGAATACAGGTTTTCCAGCCTCGTCTTGCAAATCTACTATAATTGTCTATTTTACATACCTGTCTAACAAATGACTTAAGGGTGCTATTAATTCTTCATTCAAGATGAAATGCTGTTTGGGCACTAAAAGCATTTTAGTTATGGAACATAGCATTTACAAAGCTTCTCAGAGATATAACTACAAGTAATGTAATTTGCTATGGTACATTTTTTAGTTTATTCGTATGGTAATATTCTTACTACTTTTAAGTACATGCCTTTTTCCTTAAATTGACATACGTGCCCACTTGTTTACACGTTCTTGAATCTTTACTGTACACCCTGGAGACAGTATGCTTACTATGTACTGTTTTATGACAAAGACTGCTATGTCTACACTTTCCTATGAAGAACTAATGCTTTTACAGTTCATTGTCCTGTCTGCTATGATAATTTGCTTTTGGCTTGAGTCTTGACTGAAAAGGGTCCTTAAAAAAGTTCACTTACCAGGTGAACAAGTAAAGAAATAAATACTATAGCTCCACTAAAGTTTTGCTTATGTGTTACAAGGATTTCTTTATCGGTTATGAAAGAAACTACTTCTATTGCATGTATTTCTCACTTCTCCTAGATTGTGTGTATCATACGTTATTATACCGGTAGGTGTTTTCTCTGCCAAAAGATAAACTTATTTATTGTGAAAATACTTGAACATTCCAACCTAAATTACAGCTACATTTTTAATTTTTTTTGTTTGGGTCTAGGATTCACAGACTTCACAAAAAGATCCCTATTGCTCCATATGCTGCTTAAGTGCACGCCATTTTAACCTCTGCTGAAAACTTCATAAGACTGTCACTAACCAGTACAGCCTTGGAAGACAGTTCATTAATATCCTCTGGCAGGGCCAAAGGACCTAATCCATTACGCTTGCTTCTAAATGGGTAAGGAATGTTTGTAGGCTTATTTCATTGTGGAAGTGAATGGCATCCACTGCTACGTCCATTGCACGGCCACCACATATGCACTGTTGCTCATGCTGAGGGGGAAAATATGAATTAAGTAAAATCACCTCTGACATTTGTTTGGATAACAGCAACTTTGCGATTTTCCTCCCACATGTAAATTATAAGGTGAAGACACAGACGGCCAACAAGCTGGGGGGGAACAGAAAGTGCATAAAGAAAAGATCAGAAAAGAGGAGATTCTGTCACTAGAACTGATCCAAAGGAACAAACTATGCTACTAAGTGATGTATCATGCCACAAACATCATGACACAGAGAAACTTTGTTGAGAAGTCAACAGATTCTAACACAAAAACAAAGTCCTCTGCAAGTAAGACCGGTGGAAGGCCAAAGGCCAAACCAAACATGAAAAAATATAGCCAACAGCAAATGTCAGTGAATGAAAAGGCACAAAATGTAGAGTTTAGCACATAAGATTTATTTAAACAAATATATCCCAGCCCTAAGGCTTTCATCAGTGGGAGAACATTAAGGCTTTTATCAGTGGGAGAAAATATTAAACACATAGGTAGTTCACCATACATATTTATAAGGCAAGCCCTCCAATCAGAATTCTTCCCTTCGCTCAGATGGTATCCTGAAAAAAAAAAAACATATGTTCAACATAATTAATACAAAATGTAATAATGATAAATCATATATTCATAAATGATCATTCAAACCAGGCGAAAACAAAGCACCCAGTTTGATGATCCAATACTTCTCTTTCTTGTTAAGAATAGAATGCCATCCCTGTTTATTGGACCTGTCACCATGGACCTTGTCAATGATTGTAAACTGAAATCTGGCAGAATTGTGGTGTAGACAATGTCTGTATAAAGCGTTGGTGTCCCTTTTGATACGCATATCACTACGATGTTCGGGCATTCGTATTCTGAGAGGTCGTTATGTCTGTCCGACATATAAAGCAGCACATGTACATGTCGCAAAATACACAACCCAATCACTGTTGCAGTTCCCAAAAAATTTCATGTCATATACACGGTTTGTGTTTCTACTAGAAAACTGTTTGGATGTAAAAATATATGGGCAGGAAGAACAATGTCCACAACTATATGTACCCCAAAGCCTATCCCCCGTCATGGTCAGTTGGCGGAATACCATACCTCCAGAACTCACTCTTTTGGAATGGGAGAAGGAGGAACTTAACGTCTTGCCTCTTCTATATCCATACTGACAGGTGTGTCCTAAAAGGGATGTCAATTCATCACTGGCACAAAGAATATTCCAATGTTTGGAAATAATATTTTTGATCACATTAATATTGCGTCCATATGTGGTAATTAATCTAATGATATTCGCCTGTTCAGCTTGGCTTTTTTCTTTATAAGTCAAGAGTGATGTTCTGTCCGAGTTGGATGCCATTTGCCTGGCACCTTGGATGTCGAATTCTTTGTAACCCCGAGCTCTAAACCTGCCTACCAAGTCATGTTGAGATTCCATATAATCTATTTTGGAGGAACAGATCCTTCTTATTCTGAGGAACTGGGATTTAGGGATACTCCGAATGATGTGGCTGGGATGCATGCTGGTGGCATGTAACAAATTATTATACTGGGGGCATTTGCGAAATGTTTTAGTTTTTAATGTATGATCTGGATTTCAAGTGACAGTAACATCCAGAAAATTAATCTCACATAGATCACAAGTCAATGTGAATTCAATATCCCATTTGTTCTGATTCAAATATTGTACAAACTCCAATAGGTATTTGTTGATCAGAACACCAAACCAGCCAACAATCATCCAGATATCTGCGCCAAACATCCAGTTCCTTTATATAAATGTTGTTCTGATTCAAATATTGTACAAATTCCAATAGGTATTTGTTGATCAGAACACCAAACCAGCCAACAATCATCCAGATATCTGCGCCAAACATCCAGTTCCTTTATATAAATGTTGTGAGTGGGATCATAGATCAATTGTTCCTCAATGTATCCCATTAAGAGGTCTGCATAAATGGGAGCAAAAGATGCTCCCATAGCAGTACCCCTAGTTTGCCAAAAGCACTCTCCCTGAAAATGGAATACATTTTTATCCAAGACATGCTCAGCCATGCAGACCAAAAGTGTGTTGAATCCCACCGGGTACAACTGAGCTCTATCTAGCCAGTATTTAAGGGCTTCTAGTCCCGCCCAGTGTGGTATGTTGGTATACAGGGCCTTGACATCTAGATTGCACAACAACCATCCTGGTTCAAGTTGGGAGTCAGAGACCAATTGTAAAAACTGAGTGGTGTCTTGTATCCTGGCTCGAATCATGTCAAGTAATTGTTTGAGATATACTGTCAAAAATTCGGATAAGGGTTCAGTTAAAGAACCAATACCAGAAACAATTGGTCGTCCAGAGGGTTTGCTGAGGGATTGATGTATTTTAGGTAGGAGGTAAAGTATTTGTTTTTGTGGATCCTTCACCGTAACATGTGTCTTGACAGATTCAGATATAATACCTCCTGAAACTGCCAAACTCAAAAACTTGTCAATTTCTTGCTTAAAATTGGGCGTAGGGTCAATGGGCATGTTCATGTAATGGGAAGGGTTGGACAACTGTTCATTTCCCTCCCCAGATAATAATCTGTGTCCATGATAACTGTAGCCCCACCCTTGTCAGCCTGTATAATGACAATGTTTTTGTTATCTTTTAGTTCTTGTAATGCCGTTTGCTCAGCATTGGACAGATTGTGTTTTAAAGGAAAAAACTGACCCAAATTGAAATGAATATCCTTCAGAACAACCTGTTGGAAAATGCCTACATGTTTATTCATAGGAGGAACGAAGTCCAATTTTAAGAATCTGAATTCACAAGATCTTTGAGAACGTTCCATAGACTCACAAAAACAGTCTGAGCTTAATTCTTCGACAAAAACTATTAACATCAGTAACAATATCAGATTCATCCACCAAGAACCATGGCACATAGTTCAAACCTTTATTCAAAAGTTTCTTTTGGTCATTAGTTATCACAGTCCTCGAAATATTCAGAATATTGTAATCTACTGAGTCGTAAACACCTGGAGCAAACCTTCTATAGTGTCTATCTTGGTGTTTTCTGTGTTTTCTCCCACCCCTCCTCCTGATAAGTTTAAAGGGTGGGTGTAGCTTCTTTGTTTTTTGGGGACCGGGGACTCCCTGGTGTTGGTCAAAGACACACCAACTCTTTATACAGACATTGTCTACACCACAATTCTGCCAGATTTCAGTTTACAATCATTGACAAGGTCCATGGTGACAGGTACAATAAACAGGGATGGCATTCTATTCTTAACAAGAAAGAGAAGTATTGGATCATCAAACTGGGTGCTTTTTTTTCACCTGGTTTGAATGATCATTTATGAATATATGATTTATCATTATTACATTTTGTATTAATTATGTTGAACATATGTTTTTTTTTCAGGATACCATCTGAGCGAAGGGAAGAATTCTGATTGGAGGGCTTACCTTATAAATATGTATGGTGAACTACCTATGTATTTAATATTTTCTCCCACTGATGAAAGCCTTAGGGCTGAAACCGGTCTGGGATTTATTTGTTTAAATAAATCCTATGTGCTAAACTCTACATTTTGTGCCTTTTCATTCACTGACATTTGGTGCTGGCTACATTTTTTCAAGTCAACAGATTCTACAATATCTGTACAAACCAGTTTCTACGATGTCTGTACAAACCTGTAGAACTTAGCAGGGAACATCAATTTAATTTATAAAGTGTCAGGACTTGTTTATATATATAATGCATCCGATTTACAAGCCTTCTCTTAGGAACATAGAGGGATGCTGTAAGCATTAGCTGTGCAGACCTCGGTTATACCATGGCTGTATCCATAACACCGGTACTAGTGCGCAGATGTCTAACACCAGCCCTTTCTACAACACATCCTTATCCCTAAAATGCAAAACATCTCTACAAATGATTAGATGGTGACTGTATAAGCATGCAAACACACACACACACACACACACACATATATATATATATATATATATATATATATATATGTGTGTGTGCATGTCTGTTTTAGCTAGAAAGGTGCAGATTGGAGCAATTGACAGTTGCATGTCCTAATGACAATGAAAGCTTTTCAGTACAGCTGCAGATCAGAAAATGCAGTTACAAAGAAGCACTGAGCACTTTGTTGATTTTGCCCATTGTATATTTAAACAATAACTCACAGCTAGATGTGGGTAATGCTATATTTCCCCACTGTTGGTGTGGTTTGTTCACGAGGGCAAAGCCAGAGTGACCAAACAAAGCCAACAGTGGGTAAATCCAGCACTGCCCACACCCAGATGTGGGTTATTACTATTATACAACATTACTTAAGAAAAAAATACTTAATTTTCTTAAATAATGCCTTTGTATAATGCCTCCGTGCTGCCCTTCCACAGTTTTCCAGAATCCTGGGGCTTTTTCCTGATGTACTGCGCATGTGACTGGGACTTGTGTTCCCACGCTTATGCAGTACATCAGACTTGTGCAGAGGTAGCAATGGAGAAAGGCAGATCTCCGTTGCTTTTATTATTTTTTAATTGAAAATAGAAAAGTAAAAATAATTAGGAGATACACTAATGGGAAAAAATCCAGGCGACTGGACCTTTTTCTATTGGCATATTCTCGGATTTACAACGGGCACGCTGGTTGGGCTGGCCAATCAGTGTGCTCGTTTTTGAATATTAATGGTCAGTCATTGTATAATTATTTATAACCTTTTCCAGAGAACTTATTATCAGAGGCCGATGGACTGTACAAAGATTTTCTCCTTAAGTTCTCAACTGTCAAATGGTTATTATATTATAGAGCTGCATCTACAAAGAATCACACTACTTAATTCAATGCAGTAAGTCACTTTTTATCCATATACAGTGCTGATAATGTATAACTTCCATTGATTGTACACAATACTCATGTCTACTATTTTATATTACCATGATCAAAAGTTTTTATTTGGACTGCATAAGATGACAGACAACTTCCCAGCCCTTAGTCTGAATGACAAATACACATGCACCATCCTTCAGACCATGTTTTGTCAGGGGATGTCACAGTGGCTTTGAGTAATTTAAAGATTTCTATAAAGGCAGTCTTGCTTTCAGTCTTTTAGCAACTGCCACTAAACTCAGCTTTTATGTTCACAAGGGTAAGCATACAAAATGTCAGGCCCGTAACAGCAAGTCCTAAAATACGAAGACTGAATGACTGAAAGAATGGACTTGCATATTATCAAGAGCGAGATGCCATTTTTTGGAATATTCCCTTTTCTCTGAGGTATGGTGATCTATATATATATATATATATATATATATATATATATATATATATATATATATATATGTGTGTGTGTGTGTGTGTGTACACACACACACACACACACACAAGTTCATGTGTGTGTTGGGGGGGGGGTTTCACACTTCTGTGTTTTGTCTTTTTTTCCAACTTGTCAGCACTCAAAATTTCAATTGTAGACGTTCGCAACTCTGAATATTAAACTTGAAATTTAATGATGTCCTAGAAACTTAACATAATCCAGTATCTTTATTTTTAATCACCTTAAACTCATCTGGTAACTTAATAAAAGTAGACAGAGACTTGCATTGTTTAACTGGAAGTTAACTTGTTCCATAACCTAGGTAGATGTGGTGCCACAAAATTAGTCTCCCTTTTCTCCATTATTTATACGTACTTTTAGTGGTCAGCTTATATCACCTGCAGTTAAGCTCGATGGGCGCTGTGTTCCACGCACAGTATTTCAAAAAGATTTTTCTGAAAGCCAGACAAGACATCAGAAGCCTGTAAAACAGTGAATACAATGAGAGATCCCTTAACATACATGTATAGCTCAAATGTAGTAGCCCTGCTATTTTCTGAGTGAAATAACACACACTCTAGTTGTATAAGATACTTCATTAGGTACACAAAAAAGCTGCATAACACTGCATAACTTGCTGAATGTGTGTACACTATGCAGCACAATTTCAATGGACTATCCTGATAATCACTTTAGCATTAAGCATGACATTGCAAATACTTCGGTAACTACTGTGGAGATATGATCAAAGGTAAACTGTCATCAGTATATATGCTTAAGTTACTTGCAACAGTGTGTAATCTGAGTGTACAGCCATCATTTTTACAATTAAAATTTCACAGTTACACTTCTCAAAGAACAGTATACTGTACATCTTTATGTCGAGTAAGAGACTGCCACAGCACCGTAACTCCACAGTGTTTAGACCTCACCCCCATGCCACAATGAACCTGTGCTGTGTCTAGACACCAACCCTATAGTACAATGTACCTGTGCTATGCCTAGACCACACCTCCACAGTATCACTGTACCTGTAAGGTGTCTAGACCCCATTCTAACAGTACCACTGTAATTGTGCAGTAGTACAGTGGTACCACTGTACATGTAATGTGACTAGACTCCATCCTCATGATACTGCTATACCTGAGCTGTGCCTAAACCACACCCTCACAGTACCACTGTACCTTTGCTGTGTCTAAATCTCACCCTCAATGTACCACTATACCTTTTCTATTTCTACAACACACCCCAGCAATATCACTACACCTGTGCTGTGTCTAGACCATACCCCAACATCACTACACTTGTACTCTCTAGACCGTACTCTCACAGTACCACTGCCCCTGTGCTGTGTCTAGGCCACGCTCCACAATACCACTATACCTGTGCTGTGTCTAGACCACACCCACACAGTACTACTGTGCCTATAGTGTTACCTAGACCCCACCCACACAGTACTACCATGCCTATGCTGTGTCTAGACCCCACCCATGCATTACCTACCCACTAAATTACTCCGCAGTTCTGAACAAGGTCTACTAAAAATCTACAAACCAAGGACCAAAATGGGTCACCTAGTCTATAGCTTTAACCCTTCTAAGGCCTGGAATAGCCTACTACTAGATACAAGTTCCCTTGAACATCCCAATCAATTCAAAACCACTACAAAAAAATACCTTCATGAAAAATTGACTTACCAATGTAATTATCCCCCATAAACACTCCCCTATAACCTTCTACTTCTCTTCTCTCTTCCTTCCCTTCAATAAACAAACTTACGACTTTATCTCCTCCTCTTGGTACATCACTGTACAAACATAACTACTAAAATATTTCAGCTATGTAACTATGGCACTATTATGTATGTAATATGTAATAATGAATGTATTTCTATATGTATTTCACTTGCCACAGTTTAATGTACGACACTTGTTTTTCTTTCGGCTTTTCCCGGTTAGGGTTCACCACAGCGGAAATCCGGTTTGCTAATGATTGGCAGTTGATTTTTATGGTGCCAGCCCGACGCCCAACCTTCAACAAAGGCATGCCCATTCACGCATGTCTTTCGAATGCCACTCGACTGTGGGGAGGACATGCAGACTCCACACAGAAGGCACTCCAGCCGAGAATCGAACGGGCGAACCTCTTGCTGTGAGGCGACAGTGCTACCCGTTGCACCACCACGGCTTAGTTTGTAATGCAATAATGTGTGGTACTGATGAATGTAATGTGTGGCACTGTAATGCAGTAGTCTGTGTACTGATCAATGTATTTCTATATGTATTCAATATGTAAAATTTCTATTTTCTGTTGGAGCTTTTCTCCTCGGGCCTCCACTGAAAATGGGCATTTGTATCCCAGTCGGACAAACCTAGTCAACAAATATAAAATAAATGAAATAAATAAATCTATTAAGTAATCAATTTTGATCAAGTGAATTCTATGGCAGTTAAGTGTTTTACCTTATCCATTATTACCTTCATGTATCAAGGTTTTGCCACATCATTACTTCCTTAATGAACTATTAAGACGTTCACAAGGTTACCAAGTTTAAAAAGGAGGACCTTGCTTTCACAAACTCATATTAATCCTGACCTAGAAGCAAACCACTTCCCACATCTTTCTGTGACAGACCCACGACTACCTTTTCCATAACTTGACAGAGAACATCTGCTAAACAGAAAAGCTGGTAATTACTTAGATAATAAGCAACCCCAACTTTTTGTGAAGAGGAAACGCCACTGACTATTAGCAAACATTTCTGCTACACATTGTTGTAGAAAGCAAGGTGAGGCCGATGCCAATAAGGAGATGAAAACAGGCTCCAAAACAAAACTTTCAGGTACCAACCAACTTCAGAAAGCCACAACACGAACTCTGTAACAAACACTGCTTTATTGACCTAGGTTTCGTCCTTCCGAACTTCTTCAGAATACATACTATCATTGCAACTCACTCATTTTATACATTGTTGATTATTCAATAATCATTCAATTAATAGCCTAATTTCCCGCCATGAATTCTTAAAAAGGAAATGGCATTTTGTTAAAAAATTCATCATGTTTAAATGCACAACTTAATCATTCATCTCTACCTCATATAAACATATACCAAAATGATTATGCATTAATACACTTAAAAACTACTTATAAAGTATCCAAATAATCTATTTGTAAATTTTATAAAACTACTTATTTTTGTAAATATATATATAGAACCATTATTAATAATTGATTTATCTAATATGTATTAATAATAATTTATACCTGTACAATTGTAAATATACTCAGCTGGAACCTATTTATTATTAAATGTTCTTTATGAATATTTTATATACAATTATATAAAATAAAATTTAATAAAAAATGTACTACTAGTGTGCATGATCACAACCAATATACCTGATCATATTATAATGGGATATATAATATACAATTCTTATTTAAATGCAATTGATGTATGTATATTATTGTGTACATATGGTATGCAATCTAATAGTTGTTAAATCAAATGTGTTAATATGCAATGCCATAAATTATTCTAATCTGTAAATTAATCATATTATGTATTAACTAATATATTAAATAAAAATAGTTATAAAATAATGTTGTATATGATAACATGTATCATTTATTGTATATTCTATTCAGTTTTAATAATGGCATAATGGTCATATATTCATTTATTCCCGGAGGTATACATGAGTTAAGTTGTATTTGCCATTTAAGTTCCTCCATATCCAAGTGATACATAGTTATCCTTCCTTGTAAATCCTGTTTTATTTGATTTACAACCATAAATTTAAATTTATGATCATTATATTCTATAATGTGTCTTGCTAAGGCGTTACTATTTTTGTGATGCTGTATATCTAATAAATGTTCTTTGATTCGTTCTCTAAATTTCCTCTTTGTTTTTCCCACGTAAAAGGCTTTACATTGCTGACACAAAGCTATATATACTAGATTTATTGTATGACAATTATAATGTCCATTTATCCTAATATTACATTCGTTGATCCTAATATTAGTACCTGTTTCATAAATATAACTACATGTACTACATGTCCCACATCTAAAGTTTCCTTCTTTTGCACTTGTGTATTTTTCAATATTTCTTTTGTTTTCTAATATATTTTTGAAAGAAGGACTCTTCTTATATACGAATTGTATTGTTCCGTTAAATATTTGTCTCCCAATTTTATCATTGACAAAAAAGTCCCAGTTTCTCTTAATAATATGTTCTATGTCTTTGGAACAATCGTCAAATTTAATAATATATAATGGGATATTATTGTAACCATGTTTATCCATTGTATCTTCATTATTGATTGATATTTTATTCAACGAACCTGTTTTTAAAATTGCCGTATATGTTCCATTTTTTCTTTTATTTGTTACTTCATTGAATATTTCAACACAAAATTGTTCTGGGTATCTCCTATTCATGAATAATTGCATGATGTATTTCATTTCTTCTATAAAGTCTACTTCTTCACTGACCATCCTGGCTGCCCTGACCATCTGCCCCTTAACTATGGCTTTTTTCTGATGGCCAGGGTGCCAGCTATCATAGTGCAAGTACGCATTTGAAAAAGTAGGTTTTCTATGTATTTGTGTTTTCAAAATATTTGTTTCTTTGTCATGTGTTATATCTACATCCAAATAGTTGATTTTATTTTCTTGGACATTATAAGTAAATTTCAAAAATTTTACTGTGTTATTAATGTATTCTAAGAATTTTTCCAATGCATTTTTATTTGTATTTTTATCTTGATCCCATATGATAAAAAGGAGGACCTTGCTTTCACAAACTCATATTAATCCTGACCTAGAAGCAAACCACTTCCCACATCTTTCTGTGACAGACCCACAACTACCTTTTCCATAACTTGACAGAGAACATCTGCTAAACAGAAAAGCTGGTAATTACTTAGATAATAAGCAACCCCAACTTTTTGTGAAGAGGAAACGCCACTGACTATTAGCAAACATTTCTGCTACACACTGCTATTTCAGTAACTACTGAAACAGCACTGCAGGTGATGTGACAATGTCATTTTTTTTTGGTTCAATGCAGCAAAATCACTGGAATGTTATCCAGTTCCACAGCTACTGTTCTACAACATCTTCTGTTACCCTACCTCTCCTTTTGTTATTACAGATCATCCCCCCAGGTCTTTCAGAGAGTACACTTTCATGGTAAGACACTATTCCTTTGTCTTTTATGAATGTATCCCAATTCCATATTTTACCCTTCATTCGTGGAATGCAGTTGAAGAAAACCTTTTTTCCCTCTCTCTTTGACTAGGCTTGTTTCACAATTTACTCCTAATATCTTCATAAACTATTATTTACTTGTTTGACTACTTGTAGGGGTAGCGGCGTTTCTCTGAATTTTGGTAACACTGGTTTGCTTCCCACCTGTGGAGACTTCTGTGCTGACCTTACATATATCCAACCCTGTGTCTGTGCATCTCTTCACTGGGATACGTTTCTGGTTTACTTATAACCCAAAGCTACACAAGTAAATTGCTGTGTATGTACATGTACATCACTAACCTGGATTCTAAATGGAATTATGAGTGTGGCAAGATGCTTACTAGTCACTTCCATTTTAAGAAAACAACAATCTCAGTGCTGCATCATGTGAACAGTGCATCTCCTTTTCAAATCTGACAATATGTGGTAGTGTGTCCAGCAAGGAACGGCATTCTGTCAAACACGGGTTCCCTGTATTATGACCACTGCTTGCAAAGACAAACTCAGGCTTCCTGTCACCTTGAATAGGATAAAGTATATGTTTTGTGTGCTTCCCTTTCTTATAGGAAACACACTAATAGCTTTCTAATGTAAAATTTGCTAATTTGTATTGCTCCACTGAAGGAGGTTGCTTTTGAATTTCCTAATAAATTTATATCTTAATGGAATTCATTTGGTTAGACATTCATTTATTACACGACTGAATTTGTCCAGTACATCAGCAGTTGTTTTTGTACTCAAGCTAAATAAGACAGCAGCCATACATGCCTATTGTATCATTAATTTATTATAACTACCATCTGAACTATCTCCGCCACCAAAAAAAAATTTAGACGTGTTAGTGGCTATGACCTTCCTATTCCAAGACTAAATGCCACAAAACCATGGTCTGATTCTACGATGGGAGTAATAATTTATGTGTAGTTCTGTGTCTGAAATGCTACTTCTTCTTGATGGGTTACTTAATATCTGATCCAACTGGCTCACAGATAGACTCACCAGTCCTGACATCTTGAGTCCTATCTCCATCAAGAGATTGATCACCAGTTGTGCTCCCCATGGCTCTGTGCTAGGGGGTGCTCCTATTTGTCATCTACTTCTTTGAAGTCTGAGCTAATGTCAAAGGTGTTTGGCTCACTAAGTTTGCAGGTGACTGCAAATTGAGAGCTATCATAGATTTCCCTTATGGCACTAACATCTTGCAAAAAGTCTAACATAGACAAATGACTAGTGCCAAAGTCATGGATTAAAACTCATTGCCAACAATTGCATTATAGTGCCTTTTGAGAAAAGGTCCACCGGGGTTAATTATTTAATAGAACATATGTAGACAGTAATCTGCCCTTTTATCAACACGAAACCACAATAGTGAGAAAGTCATTGTATGTCGCCCAGCTTATCAGTAAGGTTATGCCATCCATGTCCAAAGAAGATACAGTACCACTTTACTCTTCCCTTAACAGACCCATCATTGAGTAAAATACCCCCTTCAGCATGGACCTAACCAGGCATATGCAATAGTTGTAATGCCCTCAAAGGTTCATCACCAAAGAAATCCAGGGTATTAACACACTGTCCTACACAGATCATGTTAAGTCCCAGTCAGTATACTCAGTCTCCTACAGTTTACTGAGAGGCAGTCTGTGCCTGGCATGTAAGACGTCTTTAGAGCAACACCTGATGGATCTTTTGCACATCTTCAAATTGAACAGCAACAGAAACACTAAATTCAAGGATTTAAACTTTGCTTTCAACCTAAATAAAACATGATGGCCAGACTGATATGTGTATCAAAGGATCCCCATGCTATGGAATAGGTTTGACATCCATGTGAACCAGAGTATGTCCCTGACCTTATTCAAATGTAACCTTGACCATTGGATGGGAAATTATAAAGTCATCCCTGGTCTGGCCCTCAACTCTCTTATGGCCAGAGGCCAGCAGTAGTGTTCCCTAACTAAATACCCCACACACAAAACGTTTTGCAACATCTTAGCTAACATACCCCTCCAAATAGTCACCCAAATTACATGGGGCACAATTGGATTGGGTTGCATGGCTAGGCTTGTAAATGCCTTGGTGGTTGTTAGCCTAGTATTTACCTATGAACCTGTAAGTACAAGATATATATAACTCTCTCAACACACTGTCCACTCCTTATCTCATTTTCTCCCTCTCTTCAGTGTTTATTACTACTCAGAAATAAATATATACAAAGGAAATGTCATTTGGTCATAACTATTATTTAATATGTACACTGTAGCTACTAGAAAACTGTATTGAATGCTACTTTGTATAGACTAACTAGAAGATATGTATTCTGCGTCTTACTGTATGTATACTGTTGTACTATCTAATTATTGTATATTGCTTGTATTTCTGTAGAGCTTTTCTCCCCAGGCTACCGCTGAAAATGGGCTTCTGACCCAGTCGGACTTTCCTGCTAAACAAATGTAAATAAATAAATAAGTACAGAAACAGAGACAGAGTGAGGCAAAAGGGGCAGCTGTCCTAAGTGCAAAATGGTGAGGGGTGATCAGGTCTTTAGTGCATTATCGGTATTCATTAATGCTGGTACTGCATTTATTGTCTTAACTATTGCATAAATTGCAACAAACTGCTTGCTACAACTATAGCAAGCAATTCGATACATGCTATGGTTTAAGAAGACCTTTTTTTTTGTTTGTTTGTTTGTTTCTCAGGCATGAAGCATGGATTAGAAAGAAAGGACCTGCTGGCTGGCTTGCTCCTTACACAGGAGTGCTACGACAGACCTTTTTTTCCCCTCCTCAACTTATTGAAAGGGGGGGGGGTGCCAGACAAGAGGATGGCTTCAGCCACTGGAATAGCTAGCTACACCTCTGTGCAGGTCTTTTTTATTAAATGAAGTCTGTTGACATGCATATTACAGTAGCCAGACAGTGAATTTGAACAGCTGAAATGCCCTAGTAATCTGACTGGCAGTGTTTGTTCCCTGTTTACTGAGAGCCATGGAGGGCTGAAATCATCATGGTTCATAATGACTGGTGCTTCCTGTCCCCAACCATGTATATTCCAGCCTGGATGTGAGACCATCTTTTACAAGAATAAAGACTTCATCATCCCTCCAAAGAGGCCTACAACAATGAAAAGTACTATTCCATACAATATGAAGACATGCCCTCAAACTTTTTTTTTTGTCACAGTGCAGATTTCAATGTCCACCAAGAAAGGGAACATTTCAAAACAGACGCAGACAGATAGGAGTGTTTGTGCCTGAACTTGTTTACCATCATATCAGGTCCACAGCATATGTATACTTTCTAAAGAAGAATATGAAAATAAGCAGGGGTTAACAAACATCCCGTTCAGTAAATAAAAGGGACATTTGTTACCCCATATATCATTTCAGCAAATAAAACATGTTCACTTACCATATAGGTAGCACATCTCTTCAGACAGACACTGTTATAAGGTATCTAGGCCCCCTTACTACAATTCTTTACTATATGCCCATCATGTCTCCATAGTAGTTCAGAAAGCCTTCTCCCTGGCTCATCTAATTTCCAAAGACATCTCCACTAGATCCAAGGAGGTCTTACTTCCCTTTTGCTCATATCTCGAGACTCATTACTGAATTCAATGTACCTTTTTGCATGTATTTTGTCAAAACATATCACTCAACTTGTGAGAACTCAGCAATTCATAAGTAAAAAGAACAGTGACCTCAAAACTCTTAGTTATTAGGACGTACCATCAGACTTCTCTCCCTTTACTCAGTCTCTTTCGGACTCCTCCATAAAGATCTGTCTCTGTTTTTTTGAGCCATGAAAGATTCAACCCTCCTTGATCTCCTATTACTTCACAGAACAAATCCTACCTCAAATATCCGGTTAAAGGAACTAGACCTTCACCAACAGATAGATACACATTGGCATGACAGACTCTTATCTCAATGTATCCCTCACATCTGAAACAAACTTCCATTACATGTGAAACAAGGTAGGACCCCTTGCCACCTTCACTGTAAACCCAGACACCTGGATGGGCAGCCTCAAATTCTCCCCTTGTTTATTTGATCTTGCAGCTAGATGGAACTTTTGAATGTTATTTTTGGCTAGGCTTGTAATGGTCTGCAGACTAACTGTTTGATACTTATCTGTGAATTCTTTCCTCTTTGGAAACCATCAGATGCAATGTGGGCTGTGGAATCACATACTGCATTCTAGGTTGTAAGACACTAAATCCCCTTCTCTAACGTACCATACCTCTCAATTGTCCCTGATGTTGCCACATATTTTTGCCTCGTCTCTACTAAAGCTTTGACTTTCTAGTTATTGTATAGAAAATGGATGCTGATGCAAAAGTATCATTTAAAAATTGTCCAAGACTTTGGGCTTTTGTCCATCTGTTATTTTTGGTACGGTCCAGAATTCTTGAGCAAAAAACTGAGCGAGATGTTCTGAGGCAGTCATTAAACTGTGGAGCTATTTGAGGTGCTTAGCCTACGTGCAATTCCATTAAAGGTTACCACATCTGAAAGAGGTACCATGTACAGCTGCATCAAAAGAAAGACTAGAATACCCCAAAACACAGACCAGTATATGAACAATGTTCATCGTACCTCTCAACCTCTTAGCAGAAGAAATTTAAACAAAGCCCAAAACAATGGGGGGACAAAGGCCCAAAAATAGGGACAGATTTTAAATATTGCTTTTATAAACTTAGAAATTTGCTAACATAAGTGAATTAATGTTAGCATAAAATTTCTGTAGGAAGTCTGAAACTCAAATATATGTTATTCTTTAGTGACTTCTGTCTTCAGTGATTTGCCAGAAAGCCACACATTTTAAAAGGAAAAAATATACGAGGCAAAAATGCAGATATTCTACAAAAATTTAGAAAGATATAAGATGAACATCATAGCTCCTAGTTCTTTCTGTGTAATCCTACTGTATTTTATTTGCATTGTTCCATGAAAAGCTTCGGTTTCAGGGAAAGTATGACTTTTTCCTTACAAATCTTAGTGATAAATAGCTGTTCTGCATCTCAGATTTTCATTTTTTTTTAATGCTGGGTGCATGCAAGCACCTTCAAGCTTTTTAAGTTATGGAAATGTGGGTAAACTGCTACAAGCTGGAACTGTGTAAATGACCTCACTCAGTACAGTTTTAGAAATTGTCCTAACATTTTATGGCTCAGACGGTAATGTTAAAGTGATATGCAGAGTATTAAAACAAACCAGGACACCAAACGACCTTGTTGGGCTAGGAGCCCAGTGGTGGAAATGGCTAGTTTACAGTACCTCAAGTCTAAATAAGGACAAGCATAATACAAAGGAAAAAAGAGCAACACGGCCACTCGATGTGGAAAGGAAACGAAGAAAAGTTAATGCTTTGCGTCTGTGTGAGGCACAGTGGGATGGGACTGCTGTACGTATGCAGTACTGAATAACATCCATGATGCTACAAAGTAAGCCTGTAAAAATAATCTACAAATAATATACAGCTTTAATACAAAAGACAGGGAGGTATGCAGAGATTTACATTAAGCATTCATCTGTGGGGCAAGCTGTTTAACAAACCTTAAAGCATCTCCCACAGGTTTATGCAGCTTCCTACATTAAAGGCTTACTTTTTACATTACAGTCTCTTACAATGTATTTCTGCATTCTTAATTTTATGAATTATACAAGTAATTAAACACATTTTTGCCCTAAAAGGGAACACCTGGTTCCTAGCAGACTAAAGCAATCACTGTAATGGAACAAGTAAATGCAGAAAAATGAAGACCATACACTATACCGTCTGTACTGCATTACAAGTTGATTCTTGTGCAGTTAGTGTATGAATCAGCATTTTTATATATATATATAAAACTACCAGTGCACTTTAATTTAGGCAATCAGATTATCTGAATTGCTAAATCATTTCAATACTGCAGTATTCATCTGACCAAGAAGCCTTTCTCCTGTCTCATTGGCAACATTTGAAACTGTTTTTTTGCCTTCCTGTCTAATCCCGTACATCATTAAACAACAAAACATCTGCTTTTCTTCTTTTCTTTGTTTATTATTATTGCCAAGTGAAAAAAGAAAATGTTGGCAGGGCCATTCATCAGAGTCACGCTATTCCTAACCATGCAGCACTGTTTCCATCCCTGGCACCAGTCAACAAACAGTATTAGTGTACACCCATTGTGATTTGCTGACTTTTCCCATGTGATAAAACAAGAAAAACGTGTGCTGGTAAACTTTATAATGTGGGCATGTAGCTACTGCCCTCTTTTGTAACTTTTAGTTTAAAACTCAGTTCAGGACAAAAGCTACATTTATTTATTTTATTTATTTTACATTTGTTGACTGGGTTTGTCTGGCTGAGCTAGTGGCTCATTTTCAGTAGGGACCCGGGGAGAAAAGCTCCACAGTGAGATAAAATTATGCATCAGATACAAAAACTTAAAAAAAAATACATTTCAGTTACATACACATAAAAAGAATTCTACATTCAGGAGTACACAAAAAGTTTCAAAACATGACAAAACAGCTTCAATGTCCAAGCTAGCTCTCAGTCACAGATTTCTAAGCAGTTCACCTGTCATTCCTGATGAGCAGATTTCTCAGCTGTAAAACTGGGTAGAACCAGGTTATAAGTGAAAAGAAGCCACTGAGTGCAGCCTGGTTTGTGTAAGAAAATAAGATCACATTGACTGCTGGGACTGTCGTTACTGTGTGTCCTCTCACAACTGAGTATTGTACAGAAGGTCAGTGTCACTACGGAAGTCTCACTATTTTCACGCTGTATGACCAACAATGAAAACACTAATTGCCAATAGCATGGTACTGTTACCTCCCAATCGCTCTGATTTTATCTAAAAGTCCTACTATCTACAAGCTACAATTGGTAGTTTTGAGACAAAAAGAATAACAGTCAATGAATGGTGGCAGCGTGTGGTGGTATTGCGCTGAATCTAAAGCAGTTGAAGAAAAAAAAAAAACAGTCGCACAGGGTACGGCATACCTTGGCAGTATTAAACAATCTGATACACTACAAAGGCAGCCATACAGGACATGTCATTGCACTACAACACTGAATTCAGTGTGCATCATGGTTCAATATACAGCATCTTGGGGCAGTACTAAATGGAAACCAACGTTCTAGAAATTCATCTCAACAAATTAATGCATCCTAAAGTAGTATTAACCTGAATCTGATGTACTGTAAAACCCAACTGCTCAAACAAGAACCTCCCAAAGTAGTATTAACCTGAATCTGATGTACTGTAAAACCCAACTGCTCAAACAAGAACCTCCCAAAGTAGTATTAAACTGATGCTAATTTTCAACTATACTAGGAACAACATCCAGTAGCAGTATTTAGCCAAAGTCAGTACGTAATAAATTTAGCCACAAAAACTAGGAGAACCAGTAATGGTACAGTACGGAACAGAACCAAATAGTCAAACTGCTCAAAGAGCAGCCTGTAATCGTATTAAACTGACAGCAGTGGAAAGCGATGAGAAGCAGTTGCAAAACCAGGCCAAAAGATTTAGTGTCTTTATTTCTACTTGTCAGCTGCCCGATAATTTCTCATATTAAGCACCCATTGTTAACCATTAATGATCCAGTGCAAGCCAGTATTCAGCAATGACAATGACAAATCCCCCCAAGTTCTTCTGAGAATCTGCAGCTGCAATCAATGGAGAACTTTTGATGAACAATGTCATTGATGTCACTGGACAGAAGGTGGCTGTCCACAATACTTCAGTAGAACAACGTCATTCATATGTCACTGACAGAAGGTGGCTGTCCACAATACTTCAGTAGAACGTCATTGATATGTCACTGACAGAAGGTGGCTGTCCACATTACTTCAGTAGTGTATGCACACTGCTGAATGCTCACAGAAGACTGAAAGAGGATGGCAGAGGGAGACATGACTGTGGGGCAAAGCAGGAGACTGCTGTTAATGACCAGACGGGTCAATTCACATGCTAATCTTATAATCTGGAAGGAGAACTGGGAAGTGACCTACCCGATTACATAAGCAATGTCACATTGAGGCTGGTGAATTCAGTGTCATTTTTTTTTTATGTAATGCTGTTCACAACACAGTGTTTGACTGGATTATGTGCTCAGATTACTAGCTATTATCTCAGATCACCAAGTTACAGGTGGATGGTTCTTTAGACAGTTTGCTTTCTTTCAATCAGTATGGGTCCCTCATTTAACATCAGTTTTAAAACAAACTCTAAATGTTTTCCAGTATGTGAAATGGGACACAATATGGGTGTGTAACCACTGACATAAAAGCATTTTTCTGAAATGTTAAACATTCAGTAAGGTGTTCCATGTTGCAAGGCAGGGTTTCCATTGTAAATTCAAGGACTGAAATTGCAATCATCAAAACTGTTAATATGTAAGAACTGTTAAGTGAAAATATACTACAAGTCTGAAACAGTTGTTTCTCAATAGAATTCCTTTTTCTCCAATGTACCAGTGATCTTAGTTTGTTTATATATATATATATATATATATATATATTGGTACTTGTGTATTATCGCAACCAGATTTTCGTGATAATAGCGCTTGCTTCCCAATGCGGAAATGTAAAAAGAAATGTATGCAAAATCACACTGACAATGTCAACTTCATCTAAAAACATTGTTTAGGTAGCAAAAACATTGTAAATTTAAAGGAATGAGAGCTTCTTTCAAGCTATGCTGTTTTCCAACATCTTGTCACTGTAAATGCATTTTACACAGCCACTATGTGTAATACACGTTCCATATCCCCAGCCACGAGCCTGTAAATGTTGTCAAAGTTATACTTCAGATTAGTAAAGACGATCTATGTAGATATTCAGTGGTAGTGAACTAACCCCAAAAAACAACCTTTATAAATACAATGCGTTTGTGGGATCTACCTAAGACAGAAAAGGAGTCAATGGCACTTTTCCAGCAATATGGCATTATATCAACAAGTAAAGAATGCTGTTCCGGACATTCAATGACATTATACTATGGGAAGCAGATTTTTTGGAAATGCAATACAGAAAAATGTTACCAACATGTAGGAGTTTGAGTGAGTAATTTCTTTGAAGGAAGTAGAATTAATTTTACCACCGCTGTCCGCTTCATTTATTGTTGGGCAAAGCAGATGACATCTATAAGTTTCTGTCAGGAAGAACTGGACATGGCTGACAAGACAGTCATAGACTGGAGTAACTACTTACGTGATGTCTGTGTCTTAGAAATGGAGAAAAAGGACAAGAAAGAAATCGGAGGGCCAGGGTGCATTGTGGAAATAGACGAGACTCTTTTTACTAGACGTAAAAGTAATGCTGGCTGTATTCTCCCTCAACAGTGGGTATTTGGAGGGATATGCAGGGAGACGAGAGACTTTTCTTGTAAAAGTTCCTGATATAACAACCGCAACATTATTTAATAAAATCAAAGAATACATTAAACAGGGCACTACTATTTATTCAGATTCATGGCGGGCATATCAAACTCAACAGCTAGAAGAAGCTGGTTTCAGTCATGAAAAAGTAAACCATAGCTACAACTTTGTAGATCCAAACACAGGAGTGCATACGCAACACAGAGAGAGAATGTGGGGATCTGTTAAGTGGAGAAACAAAAAACAGAGAGGCACTGCAAGACACCATTTGGACTCCTACCTAATTGAATACATCTGGCGTGAAACACAGCTTGCACTAAAGAAAGACTTATTTGATGCAATCTTGACAGCAATAGCAGACAATTTCTCTCCATACAAAAAGTATAAACCAGCAAGTGAACCATCTACAAGTATGCTTCCTTAATCAGCAATAAAATATTTACAGATATGTTGCTCAAAAACATCTGGAAGACATCCACATGAATACTATGCAAAACATCCACAAAACATTGCAACAATAACTGCTATCCCCCACAGAAAAATCAGTTTCTGTCAAATACTACAAGAATGCTCTTCGTAACTAGCCTCCATCGTCAAGACCTTCATCTCTGTTTGATTGTTTAGATTGCTATTACCTTTAACTTCAATTACTTCCTACAGTATGTCAAATAAAACTAGTTATTTACCAAAAAAATGTGTTGCTCCAGATTTCTTCTTCTCAGGAAAAAGTTTAGTATCCAATTTCGTAGTAATCCATCACGCAGTAAAAACGAACGAGCATTTCCCATGCGTCCTCAATTCACTTGTGCACTAAGACAGCAGTGCAACCAATTTTGATGTACGCAAAGCAAGTTTCACATTTCTGTGTTAATTTACGCTACTAATTTGGGACAAACTATGTTGTACCCAAAGAAAACATCAAATTCTGTCTTACATTTAGTCCCACAATCTGTTTTTGGGCCAACAAACGTATTACCGCAACTGCAAAAATCTGGTTGCGATAATACGCAAGTACCATATATATATATAAAAACAGTGGAGGATTGTGGAGTGCAAGTGATTGCCCTCTCTAAGAAAAAAAAAACATTTAATATGTGACAGTGACTTTCACCGTTTCCTGTCATTTCTCAGGAGTCAGTTTTTCTTATTTTCAGGGCTTGCATTTAACCACTACATACCCAAGCTGAAAATCACTCATTAGTACACCTTATGATAAAATAAGTTTAAATGATGTACAAGAGGTATGTTGCAATATACAAAGATATAGACAACTATAAGCAGATATGCATTAGTATCCAGTGATACATAGCTGTACTGATTGCTAAACATAGGTGATAGTCTCATCACAGTTTAAAAGCCTGCATATGCCTAACCACGTGAAATAAGGAAACTGTTACACTGAGAAGTGTGCCTTTGTCACAACCAAACCCCAATACACATCAAGTTGCTGCTCATAATGCCTGGACAACTTACGTTTTTATTTTTTAATCACTGATAAAACTTTACTGAGGAAGAAGCCAACATAACCAAATAAGGAAGAAGACAGAACGTAAATACAAATGGGAAATGCATTTAACAGACTCAACAAAAAAGAAGACTTTAAGACATAAAACAACCTTGACTCTGCAGCAGCTGTTTATCTGCCATTTAAAATTAGACTTTTTCCTCAACAGTAAAGAAATGTACAGGGTTGATTTTCATCTTCAATTAAACAATTAATCAATGAAATTTCAATAATTTTTTTAAAAAACTAGGTATTATTTCTTAATGTAGACTCTGTGGTCTTTTAAAAACACTTAATATCAACAGCATCATTCATACAAGGTTCTTTGAATTTAATCTGATTTGCCATAGGGCTTCCCTTTGTTCAAGATCAGTTTTAAAATCACCACCCCTCAAGTCATTTACTCCCTGTTCAAGAATAGAAAATATTTTTTTTTTTGATTAATTGCTTAACTGAAGTAGTGTTTCTATTGGGGGAGGGGTTTAATACTCTAGTAGTTTTAAACTGTGGGGTTTTGTATGTTTACTGTATTCTGATGAAGTTTTTTAACAAAAGCGTTAAAGGTTTTATTACCCTAATATTGAGTGGCATCTACTTTGCATACTGCCAGAGTCCAGCTTTTGGCTTTTTGTTATTTGTTCTGATTTTCTGGACGCCTGACTGTTGGTTATTTCGTATTTCTTGTGGTTTTTATGACAGAAAGCAGAGATCATCTTTGATGGATGTCAGCATTCATTCTACCCAAGGGGAGAGTGGACATTGTGTTATGACATTATTGATGCAAACTATGACAGACATTCAACAAACACTGCAGCTACTGATTCCGGAAAAGGTGAAACCCATTCTGGAATGGTCTAGTTCTGATGAAGTAGTAGAAACAGTGGTTGACTTTAATGTTCATAGAGCTGAACAAGGTAAAAATTGTGAAACTATTTCTAAAGTTAAAACCTATGCAGACATTGCTTCGGTATTGTTTGTTTGTCTTTCGGCTTTTCCTGGTTAGGGGTCGCCACAGTGGAACTCCGGTCCACTAATGATTGGCAGTAGATTTTCACGAACGCTGAGGTGCCAGCGCAATGTCCAACCTTCAACGAAGGCACACCTATTTACGCATTGTCTTTCGAATGCCACCCAACCGGGGGGAGGACATGCAGACTCCACACAGAAGGCACTCCCTGCACTCCAGCCGAGAATCGAACCGGAGAACTCTTTCTGTGAGGCAACAACTCTACCACTGCACAACCATGGCATACATTGCTTCAGTATTAAATACTACAATTGACCCATTTTCTACTTCTGAAAACGCTGGAAATGTCATTGAATTGCGCACATAAAAAGAGATGTGTGAAAATTTGGGCAGACTGTTAAAGAAACATAAAAGTCTAGACTTAGAAAACAAATATTTTTCACGTTGCATAGACTTGGGTATGGTCCCTAAAGGTTTGCGGTTCTTCAAATGCCCTAATGGAGTCAACAGTTCCGATGAGTTTAAAAAATACAGAGACATGAAGAGTTGGTAGTACTCCATAAAAATAATAAGATTAGCAGAGATGCAACGGCTTATGAAAATGACATTGCATACAGTGACTTTTGTGTTTCTACTAAATACCAGAACAAGTCTAATAAAGAAAAACTCTGGTTGCAAAACAACAAAACTAGAGCCTTTCGCTTTAAGAAGGCTACTACAGAAACCCATGCAGTCAAAGTAAGGAATTCCAGCATAACGTCCGACGTCAACATAAATGGAAAAGCAGTACAGAGCACTTCTGTAATGGACATCTTACATGGAGGAACTTAGAGTGTTTCTAGTGGGTCTACTAACAGTAATCCATCTAAAGTTAATAACGACAGCGAGACCGGAGCGAGAACCAAGACTTTTTTAGAGGAAGAAAGAGAAGGCAAGAATCAAAGAACGTGAAATTTGAGGAGAAAAGAACGGACAATCTCCAATTTTTCCATGGACAATTAAATAGGTATAGTGCAACGGAAAACAATGTTTTGAATTTGTCTACATTTGTTTTGAACAATGACAACTTAAACATTTTAAATTTAGGTATGAACTCTGTGCCTTCTAAGAGAGAAAATGTTGCCAACACTTTGTTAAATTTAAAAAAAAATACATGAGGTCTCTAAATTTAAATTACATTTTTAAGGACATTAGATCAACAGACACTAAGTTTATTAAACCCTTGTGTTATAACCCATGTTTAATGCATATGTTACGAGTGTTTGAATCTGCTTGTGAGAATCAGATGAGAAATTATTTGGGAAAGGATAAGAACAGTGGTAAATTTTATTTTAATCTATCCAAAGAAGTAAAAACAGCTTTAAAGAAAATACAGGAAAATGTCAACATCAGGGTGATGAAAAGTGATAAAGGGGGCACCCTAGTTTTAATGAATCAAGATGCACAAGTCAGTTGTATAGAAAAAATGTTGAATAACATGACAGAGTATGAATTAACACACATGGTTCAAGTAGCTAAAAGCTACAGAAGTCTTTATTCTTTTTTATTTGATAATTTAATGAATGGAAACTTAGAAGAAAAAGAAGTCTATGACTTCTGCCACATTGATAATCCTAAACTTGGCACCTTCTTTTGAATTCCCAAAGTTCATAAAAGTGTGACCGACCCCCCCCCATTTAAGCCTATAGTTTCTGCCCCCAACTATATTACAGAAGTGATCTCCCTTTTAGTGGATTCTATGTTAAATCCTTTGGTTCAAAAAATGAGTTCTTATCTAAAGGACTCGTGGGACTTCTTGAATAGCATAAAAAACTACACCCAAGAGTCAATATTCGATCCTTCTATACATATTATGTTTTGCATTGATGTGGTGTCCCTGTTTACGTGCATTCCTCACCATGAAGGTATAGAATCTGTTGGAGAATTTCTGTGTAATTCCACTGCATATACCAGTTTTGAAAGTAACCTTTGCTGTGAATTAAATGATGTTTTATTGAATAACAACCATTTTTTATTCAACAAAAAAAGTGTATAAACAAATTCGAGGAGTTGCTATGGGGTCTCTAGCAGCCCCATCCTTTGCAAACATAGTGATGGGTCAGTGGGAGAACACATTGCTAAAACCATTAAAGTCTTATTTTTTAAAAGATTTATTGATGACCTGTTTTTTATCATGGTTGGGGATGTTGAAAAAGTTTATAAATTTATTGACACTCTTAATGCCAGGTCAGATTATTTAAAATTCACCTTATGACATGTAGGTTTAAAAGCAAACTTTTTAGATGTTACTTTGCAGTGGGATTTAAATCAAGAGAAATTTGTTAGTAAAGTATATTGTAAAGAAACCTTTACTAACCATTATTTACATTATACTAGTCTTCACCCACATTACATGAAGGACAACATTCCTAAGGGACAGTTTATTCGAGCTAGTTGAATGACCAGCGAGACAGGTGATTTTTTTTGAGTGAAACTGAATTTATTACTTCCCTGTTTTTAAACAGGGGGTACAATGAAGCACTGCTAAAGGGACATGCACAATATGTTATTAGAAGAGAAACATTTTATCTGGCTAGTCTTAATGGTGTTTTTTTAACATCTCATAAAAATGACAATAAAAGCTGAGAAGACATAAAAACTTAATGTTGTTTAGAAATGACTCCAGATAGTGGGGCCATAAGAAATAACATTTCAGACAACTGGAAGATTATAGAAGGGAACAAGGACTTATACCAGGTAGTAGGGTCCTACCCCTGGTTTGTTTACAAAAACCAGAGTAACTTAAAAAACATTTTTGAAAGAGAGAGAAATAAGTTGGTCAATGGTTCTAATTTTACTCACAAGAATTGTGGTATGCACAAGTGTGGTTGCTGCAACATTTGTAGACACATCTCAGAAGGTCCCTTTGTAAATATACAACATCTACCTTACACCCTTAAAGTTTCTGGACATTTTAATTGTAAGAGTAAAGGAATAGTTTACATAGGTATTTGTGTACGATGTGGAACATTTTATGTGGGTATTACCACTAGGTCCTTGTGTATTAGGATAAGAGAACATTATTACAGCAATAAGAAACAAGATAAAAACAATGCTTTTTACAAACACATGATAAAATGCCCAGAATATAAAAAAAAAAACATTTTTATTTTCTATTCTTGAACAGGGAGTAAATGACTCGAGGGGTGGTCATTTTAAAACTGATCTTGAACAAAGGGAAGCCTTATGGCAAATCAGATTAAATTCAGACAAAGAACCCGGTATGAATGATGCTGTTAATATTGTGTTTTTTAAAAGACCGCAGAGTCTACATTAAGAAATAATACCTAGTTCTTTAAAAAATAATTGAAATTTAATTGATTAATTGTTTAAATGAAGGAGAGTTTCTATTGGTGGGATTTAATACTCTAGTAGTTTTAAAACTGTGGGGTTTTGTATGTTTATTGTATTCTGATGAAGTTTTTTAATGAAAGCGTGAATTAAAGGTTTTGTTACGCTAATACTGAGTGGAGTCTACTTTGCATACTGCCTGAGTCCAGCTTTTGGCTTTTTCTTATTTGTTCTGATTTTCTGGACGTCTGATTGTTGGTTATGGTTGGGAATCTTTGGGGGTCTTTCTAATTGTTTGATATGTTTAGTGAAATACATCCCAAAACTGGGTTGGTATTGTGCTGCAAAAAGAAATGTATCCATTTCATAATCATAATCTCATCTGCCTTTCATTTTCAGTACTAATGTATTTAAGTGTCATCAAAGGCTAACCTTACTCAAAGTTCCAGAAATTTGACTGTGACCATTGTGTAATCTAAGTACTCTAACTATTGGATAATTGTGTCAGCTACCTGCACAAATAGACTAGTATTTACCAAAAAGTATCCGTTTCTTTGGGCCACAACTTTTCTAGTGCTAGACAGTGATGTATAGAATGTGTCCTGGGTCAGCTGAAATAAAAGTACTGCCTAGTCTTTTCAATCCATTTTCCTGACTTTGTTTTTGCATTGTACCACCACAGAAATTCAAGTCTAAGATCCTGTACCACAAAGAAGTCTTTCCCAACAATCCATGTAAATCTAACTAAACCATAAGGATCTTAAAAACCACATCTTGAAAAATGTCAAACATATCAATGGATTTATGATTTTTCTTCTAGAACAGTTTCCTATTAATAAATATTATTTCCAAGTTCTTTCATTATATAGCATCTCCCTGCTCGGCCTACTTTTTTTAATTTGCTTCTGCCATCCTAAAATATGAAGCTGTCCACCCCAACCACATAATATGAAGACTATGAAATACATTTTTCTGTAACTTAGTTTCTTGAAGCAATTTGATTGTCTATGTTTAGAAGTTTACTAGCAATCATTTTTCCTTTTCAATATAAAATTCCTTTAACTCTGCAAGTAGTCATAAGGATAAAGTTATACTTGGAAACAAAAGAGCTCAGGACTAGTGCAATACTACTATTGCTGCAGCCACAAGTAATCCAACTTGACTGTTCACTAAATAGGTATAGTTCTCCCAGAAATACGGGGAATAAACAGTTTGTTCAGTTCTCTTGATCTGCAGAGAACATTCAACCTAGGACAAATCTTTCAGTAGCTTAAATATTGTTATATTAAGGGCTAAACTGCTTCATACTAGCCAAGAAACATAACCGCCTATGTCTGCATAACACTGTACAACAATTTCCTAACAATATGGTTATATGTAGGTCTCTTTGGTCATGTATCTCAGAGACAATATGCAATGTAGTAATTAAAGCTGTCACTGTAAATTGCTAAACCAGTAAGAGACCACAGGGATTTCTTCAGCAGCCTAACGATTGTAACAAGCACGCCCACTGCCCCCCCCCCACCCACCCAAAACATACAATTAAAGTAACATACCAGTGGGAAAAAAGGAGTGTGACCAGTAACTCATTACAAAACTGTTATACATGACATCTCAATCAAGACTAGCAACATTACAAAAAACTAACAAGGATTAAACTCTAACCAGGATTAAACTTCTAACCAGTCTTTACACTCATAGGTTCATAGGTTCATAGGTTCATACTAGGCTATCTGCCCGAGGGCATTTACAAGCCTAGCCCATAGTTTTGTGGCTTACACCACCCCTTAGGTTTGGGGAACTATGCCCATTATTTTGCTGTGCCTCTGTCGAGCAGTGACACTGAGGTAATCCCTGGGGTATACTTGCGATCTCCCATCCATTGGTCAAGATTTCTCTTAAACAAAGCCAGCGAGGTGCTTTGCCTCACATATACCGGGATTTTGTTCCACAGCATAGGGAGTCTTTGGGTAATGAATCTATCCCTCCAGCACGCTCTATTAATGGCCGTGTCAAGGTTTAGGTCTCCGCTCTTGTGGCTCTGATGGATCTAGATTTTTGAGGTGAAGCATGTACATCAAGTCAGGGTTTGATAATGCCTTGTATGTCAGGCACAGGTCACCCCTGAGCAAGCGTGCGACTGAATAGAGTTGGAGTTCTTTCAGTCTGGCAGCATAGGTCAGATTTTGAGACCCATAATCCTCTTGGTGAGGAACTTTTGTGGCCTCTCCAGCTGCTGCAAGTGTCGGGTCAGATACATTCCAATGGGGCATTGTACTCAATCATTGGTCGGATGAGTGATGAATATAGGGAGACTATGACCTCTCTTGATCTAGATGTGAATCCCTTCATGATAAGGTGGGCAATGTAGAAGGTCTTCCTAACTATTTTTGCAACATGGGTGTCGAATGACAGACTGCTGTCAACCTGGGTCCCCAGGTCCCTAATAACCTCTTCTGTGCTCAGTGGATTTCCACCTATATGGTAGCTAGGGGTAACCTTGTTTTTCCCGAAGGGTATGACTATGCATTTTTGGCATTTAACTTTAGGCCGTGGCTCTGGCACCAGTTATCCGTATCTGTGAGACCCCTCTGAAGGATATCTGTGTCAGATGTGTTTTCGACCACGGCACCCAGTTTGCAGCCATCTGCAAACTTTGTCAGCCATAACCCTCCCGTGTTTGCTTGTACTGAAAAGTAGATGCCAAACAAGAGTGGGCCCAGGACTGAGCCCTGTGGGACACCACTTGAGACAGGCTTAGAGTCAGACATGGCACCGCAACTCTGACCCTGTGGGTTCTGTCACTCAGCCAGTTTGCAACCCATCTTGTGATGTATGGGTTAACATTTAGGCTGATGAGTTTTTCAATGATACCCGAGTGGGGTATTGTGTCGAAGGCCTTCGCCAGATCGAGGTAGGCTGTATGGACTGCCTTTCCTCATCAATGGCCTTGGTGACTGTTTCAAAAAGTCAACCAAGTTTAAAAGGCATGACCTGCCCTTGACAAAGCCAAACTGGGTTGGATCCAGAGTCTGCAAATTCCCTATGTCTTTATTTATGAGATCCATTATGATCCTCTCCATGGCTTTGCAGATAAGGCTTGTCAAGCTAATGGGTCGGTAATTTCCAGGGTCGGTGGAGGCACCGCCTTTGTGAAGTGGGACTACAGTCGCCAGCGCCACTCCCTGGGTACGTATCCCGAGGTGAGGCTACGATTAAACAGCTGTCCTAACTGAGGATTTAATTCCTCGTTGAGTGCATGTAGCACACAGCCGGGGACACCATCAGGTCCCATGGATGCTGTGTTTTTGCCTTTGAGAGCCGTTCTCACTTGGGCATTAGAGTTGTTTGGGGGTGTGCAATTGGTTGGTATAGATATCTCTCTTTTGGGGAGGGGAGAAGTTTGCACTGAACCTGTCAGCCAGTATGTTGGCAATGTCTGTAGGATCAGTAATCTTCTCATCATTTTGAACTAATTCTGAGCATATCTGGGAGTTTCCTCCCAGGTTTCTAACATAGCTAAAGAAGGCCTTATGATTGTCTTTAGAGTCTTTAGCTATTCTTCTCTCAAAATTTGCTTTGGATGATTTTATGAGGGCTCTCAGCTTTTACTTATAGTGATCAAAGCATCTTACCTTTCAAGGATTTTGCTCTATCATGTAGTAGCTTCCTCCTTTTGTTGTAGAGTTTGTTTATGGCTGGGGTCCACCAGACTGGACGCTTGCCTTTGGTACAAAGAGTCTTTGTTTTGCTTGGGATTGCCTTATCCATGCAGTCCTGCAGGTGCTGGTAGAAGGCATTTGTAAGTGATTCAGCGGCTAGAGTACTGTTTTCCGCCGCTCAGGGGCCTTAAAGGAGACCACACTAGTCTTTAGAAGTGCAAACTGTGCTTTGCAGAAGTTCTATTCTAGAGCGTTTTTTGGATCAGGAGGGGTGGGATGAGGACCTCCAGCGAGATTTGTTTGTGATCTGATCTCACCAGTGAGGGGTATACTTCTGGTGTTGAACATTTTGCTCCCATGTTCGTGATGATGAGATCAAGTATGTTTTCTCCTCTTGTGGGGATAGTGACTAGTTGTTCCATGGCATTTGAGTTTATGAATTCCAGGAACTTTTGGGCCAGGGTGTTTGGGCTTGAGTAGCATTCCCAGTCTATATTTGGGTAATTGAAGTCACCTAGTATGATGGTATTAGGGGATACATTTATTCCCTCCAGTGTTTTCAGGAAGGCCAAGTGAGATTCCTGAGTTTGTGAGGGTGGCCTGTAACATGCTACAATTTGTAGAGCAGTCTTGCCTATGGTTAACTGCACCTGGATGGTCTCCGATGCATCGTGCGTTGCCACCAATCTTGAGGTCTAACATACAAGTATGTAAACTATTTGAAAAGAAGCATGAAATTATGCAAACTATGTTCATGTTGCTCCCCAGGTAAATCAGAGTGATAACACAGGACATGCAAGAGGTCTGACAGAAACTATACTAGTATAACCAAATCAAATGTTTAGCAAGGGGAAATATAGATATTTATGAGAGTGGTACAGTGGATAGCATTGTTGCCTGACAGTAATAGGTTCCCTGGTTCTATTCATGCCCGGAGTGCCTTCTGTATGGTGTCTGTACGTCCTAGCTGTGTTTGAGTGAATTTCCTCCAGGTGCTCCGGTTTACTTCCACATTTCAAAGACATGCAGTAGGTGGACTGGATATACTAAATTGGCCATAGGTGTGAGTGTGTGGTGTGGAACAACTGCAGCAGGGCTAGCCACCAAATGGTGTAAACCTTGGCTCCAGATGATTGTCACTGTTAAAGTGACACCCCATTCTCATGTGCAAAAATGGGAAAAAGGGGCTGTGGATGGAATGATACAGATATTGAAGGCAGACAGATTTCCCAGTGCTGACCCACCTCAGATGTTCTCTCAGATTTTATGTCCACAAACACTTACAGACAATAAATAGAGCTAAAAAAAGGCAGCATTTTCAAATAAGCAGATATTCTGCAGGGCATGGGAAGAGAAAATGTGCAGTAATATTTCAGTATTTGAAAAAATTGGAAGAAAACAAAATAAGATACAGCAGAATGTAGCCATTTGTCACAGAAATACAGAAGCACCATGGAAAATGAAAGCTGACACAGTGTGGAATCCATAAATGAAGTTAGAAGTATCCAAACTAAGGACAAAGTCTGAATAAGCCTTCCTTTCAAGAAAGCAAACTGGCAACCCTCTGTGGCCTTGCAAAAGTACAGTTGTGTACACTTACCATAAATATGTTAGAGTGTATTCACTGTTGCAGTCATCACATTTGGGTTATCCCTGCCAGGGTAGCCCTCGGCCGGCCCAAATACCAGAGATGTAGTATTTCTGCGTCATTTACTGTCACTTGAGAACTGACGTCAGGTCGTCAGGAGTATAAAGTAAGGCAGTTGACGCCATTACATCCATTTTTCTTGCCCTAACCTGTCAGGAGCCCCCAAAGTAGGAGGCCAGGTTCTGGTGGAAGAACCCCACCAGTGGAAAATAAATACCAATAAGTCCCTTGTAAGGAAAAAGAATAAGGGGGATGGAGGGAGGGAAACTAGGACTGCAACAGTGAATACACTCGAACATCTACATTTACGGTTAAGTGTACACAACTGTACTATGTTCTTCGTGTTTCACTTTTGCAGTTATCACATTTGGGTAGATTCCTAAAGCTGAGGAAGAGGGTGGAGGCAGTCAAGGAAACTAGGGGCTGGCTAGGATGCCCTGCAAGACTGCAGAGTCAAACCCTGCCCTGGATTTGGAGGATAGAGACAGGTGGTAATGCTTGGTGAAAGTGTGAACAGATGTCCAGGTGGCAGCCTCCAGGATGTCCCAGGTTGGGACTCATCTAAGTAAAGCTGCAGAGGTGGAGGCTGCTCTGGTGGAGTGCGTCCTGACCCTCTTGAGGGGAGGATTTACATGTTGTTTTGTAGCAGAAATTGTTGCAGTGTGCTATCCATTTGGAAATGGTTTGCTTGGAGATGGCTTTGCCTTCTGCCCCAGTAGCAAAGCTAACCAGCAATTGATCAGACTTTCTGAAGGATTTAGTCCTGTCCAGATAGAATCTGAGCTGTCTGTACACATCAAGAGAGTGAAGAATCCTTTTCCACCTTGTTCTGGGGATTAGGAAAGAAGGTAGGCAAGTGAATGGATTGGTTGAGAGATACACTGGACACTACCTTGGGCATGAAGGATGGGTTAATTCTGAGGGATACCCTGTCTGCATGGAAGATGATGAAGGGTTCCCCAGCCATGAGATCTTACAGCTCAGAGACTCTTCTGGCTGAAGTAATGGCCAGAAGGAGTGCTGTCTTCTAAGAGATAAATGTTAGCTCTACAGAAGGAGCTGGCTCGAAAGGGGGCAGGCTGAGCTTTTCCAGGACAAAGGTAAGGTCCCAAGCTGGTGAAGGTGCCCTTCTGGGGGGCCTCAAATTGCTAGCTCCTCTGAGGAACTTTTTGATCAAGGGGTGTGAGAAAAGGGGCTGCTCAGTGGGAAACTGAGCAGAAATACCAGAGGCATGAATTTTTATAGAGGAGAAGGAGAGGCCACTTTGTAGTAGGTCAGCTAAGTAATCCAGGATGAGAGGGATGGAGGGCTGTGCTGTACTGGCTCCCTAAGCCTGGATCCAGGTGCAGAACTTTTTCCATTTATCTGCATAAGACTTTCTGGTGTTAGGACATCTGGCCTCATGGATCACATCCAGAACCTGTTTACTGAGGATGGCAGATTGGTTTGGGATTAGGGAATAAGACAGGCTGCCAAACTGAGTGTCTGCAATTGGGGATGCATGAATTCCCCTTCCCTCTGGGTCAGAAGGTTTGGAATCTGAGGAAGATGCCAAGGAGGCAGCGGGGACAGGCTGCACAGCAAGGGGTATCAGTGTTGTCGGGGCCAGTCTGGAGCTATGAGAATTGTCCTTTGTTTTTCCTCCCTTATTTTGAGCAGTACCCCGGGGATTTGAGTTAGGGAAGAAAAGGCACAGACCAATATATTGACCCAGGGGAAGGACAGGGCATCCACTTTCCAAGCCATGCAGTGATGCTCCCTGGTGCAGAATTTGCAGAGCTGATGGTTGGTGTGGGAGGTAAAGAGGACGACCTTCGGGCTTCCCCACTTCTGAGTTATTAGGGTGAACTTACTTCTGTTGAGTTGCCACTCGTGTGGGTCCAGAAGACTTTTGCTTAATTGGTCGCCAGAGAGTTGAGAGAGCCTGGTAGGTATTGCGCTAACCAGTGTAGTTGCATGGAAGAAGCTGTGAGCCAAAGGGTCATGGCCAGCCTGCATAGAGAGTAGGAGTCCCTCCTTGCTTGTTGATGTACCACATCACAGTGGTGTTGTCTGTTTTGATCTGGAGAACCCCTGGAGAGAGAGAGACCCCATAGGGGGCCCTTTTGGGCCGGGGGCCTCCCCAGGGCAGGAGTGACCTTGTCTACAGCAATGGTCTCGGGCATATCCTTGGATTCGGTATCCGGAGGAAAATCGATAACTGGCGTGGGAGTGATGTCCGGAATCGGAGTCGTCGGTAATGCGGTGTCTTTGGTTCTGAGCAGTGGAGAGACCGTCTCAGAGGGAACCGGAGCACTCGTGCTAGGTTTTGGCGTGGAGTCGGTGGTAGATGTGGGCCGAGGATGTCGGTCCCGGTCTTTTCGCTTCTTGGGAGTTTGCGATGTCGGAAGATCCGACGGCATGGTGTAAGCAAAATTATCGCCGAAAAAGTCTTCAGCGAACTCCGCCCGGCGCCTGAGGGTGCGCTTGTTGAAGCAAGCACAGGCTACACAGGCCGAGACGTCGTGGTCTGGGCCAAGGCAAGGTAGACAGTAAGAGTGGAAATCCTTATGAGGTATTTGTTTACCACAAGATAGACAATTGTTAACTTTTTCAGTAATTTCTGACATCGGCTGAGGCAAGAAAAGGTCCCCAACGGGGTACTTAGCTTTTTTGATGACTTCGGTATCGAAGAATACAGGAGCTGACCGACCGGCACTTGCGAACTGCTTCTGCTTCGGGCACCGCGCGGCAAGAAAGACTGAAGAAAATGGCGTCGGCTGATGCTTATGTACTCCAGCCGCTCTGACGCCGGAGAGAAATGCGACATCAGCGGCCGGACCCAGACTTTGGAATCCGGCCGACCGAGGGCTGCCTGAGGCAGGACAACCCACATGTTATGACTGCAGTTGCATTCTTGAAGGACATCACTGTAAAACAATTTCCTAACAATATGGTTATATGTAGGTCTCTTTGGTCATGTATCTCAGAGACCATATGCAATGTAGTAATTAAAGCTGTCACTGTAAATTGCTAAACCAGTAAGAGACCACAGGGATTTCTTCAGCAGCCTAACGATTGTAACAAGCACGCCCGCCACCGCCCCCCCCCCCATCCAAAACATACAATTAAAGTAACATACCAGTGGAAAAAAAGGAGTGTGACCAGTAACTCATTACAAAACTGTTATACATGACATCTCAATCAAGACTAGCAACATTACAAAAAACTAACAAGGATTAAACTCTAACCAGGATTAAACTTCTAACCAGTCTTTACACTCTAACATACAAGTATGTAAACTATTTGAAAAGAAGCATGAAATTATGCAAACTATGTTCATGTTGCTCCCTAGGTAAATCAGAGTGATAACACAGGACATGCAAGAGGTCTGACAGAAACTATACTAATATAACCAAATTAAATGTTTAGCAAGGGGAAATATAGATATTTATGAGAGTGGTACAGTGGATAGCATTGTTGCCTGACAGCAATAGGTTCCCTGGTTCTATTCATGCCCGGAGTGCCTTCTGTATGGTGTCTGTACGTCCTATCTGTGTTTGAGTGAATTTCCTCCAGGTGCTCCGGTTTACTTCCACATTTCAAAGACATGCAGTAGGTGGACTGGAGACACTAAATTGGCCATAGGTGTGAGTGTGTGGTGTGGAACAACCGCAGCAGGGCTAGCCACCAAATGGTGTAAACCTTGGCTCCAGATGATTGTCACTGTTAAAGTGACATCCCATCCTCATGTGCAAAAATGGGAAAAAGGGGCTGTGGATGGAATGATATAGATATTTAAGGCAGACAGATTTCCCAGTGCTGACCCACCTCAGACGTCCTCTCAGATTTTATGTCCACAAACACTTACAGACAATAAATAGAGCTAAAAAAAGGCAGCATTTTCAAATAAGCAGATATTCTGCAGGGCATGGGAAGAGAAAATGTGCAGTAATATTTCAGTATTTGAAAAAATTGGAAGAAAACAGAATAAGATACAGCAGAATCTAGCCATTTGTCACAGAAATACTGAAGCACCATGGAAAATGAAAGCTGACAGTGTGGAATCCATAAATGAAGTTAGAAGTATCCAAACTAAGGACAAAGTCTGAATAAGCCTTCCTTTCAAGAATGCAAACTGGCAACCCTCTGTGGCCTTGCAAAAGTACAGTTGTGTACACTTACCATAAATATGTTCGAGTATATTCACTGTTGCAGTCATCACATTTGGGTTATCCCTGCCAGGGTAGCCCTCGGCCAGCCCAAATACCAGAGATGTAGTATTTCTGCGTCAGTTACTGTCACTTGAGGACTGACGTCAGGTCGTCAGGAGTATAAAGTAAGGCAGTCGACGCCATTACATCCGTTTTTCTTGCCCTAACCTGTCAGGAGCCCCCAAAGTAGGAGGCCAGGTTCTGGTGGAAGAACCCCACCAGTGGAAAATAAATACCAATAAGTCCCTTGTAAGGAAAAAGAATAAGGGGGATGGAGGGAGGGAAACTAGGACTGCAATAGTGAATACACTCGAACATCTACATTTATGGTAAGTGTACACAACTGTACTATGTTCTTCGTGTTTCACTTTTGCAGTTATCACATTTGGGTAGATTCCTAAAGCTGAGGAAGAGGGGGGAGGCAGTCAAGGAAACTAGGGGCTGGCTAGGATGCCCTGCAAGACTGCAGAGGCAAACCCTGCCCTGGATTTGGAGAAGAGAGACAGGTGGTAATGCTTGGTGAAAGTGTGAACAGATGTCCAGGTGGCAGCCTCCAGGATGTCCCAGGTTGGGACTCATCTGAGTAAAGCTGCAGAGGTGGAGGCTGCTCTGGTGGAGTGCGTCCTGGGAGGATTTACATGTTGCTTTGTAGCAGAAATTGTTGCAGTGTGCTATCCATTTGGAAATGGTTTGCTTGGAGATGGCTTTGCCTTCTGCCCCAGTAGCAAAGCTAACCAGCAATTGATCAGACTTTCTGAAGGATTTAGTCCTGTCCAGATAGAATCTGAGCTGTCTGTACACATCAAGAGAGTGAAGAATCCTTTCCACCTTGTTCTGGGGATTAGGAAAGAAGTGAATGGATTGGTTGAAAGATACACTGGACACTACCTTGGGCATGAAGGATGGGTTAATTCTGAGGGATACCCTGTCTGCATGGAAGATGATGAAGGGTTCCCCAGCCATGAGAGCTTACAGCTCAGAGACTCTTCTGGCTGAAGTAATGGCCAGAAGGAATGCTGTCTTCTAAGAGATAAATGTTAGCTCTGCAGAAGCAGCTGGCTCGAAAGGGGGCAGGCTGAGCTTTTCCAGGACAAAGGTAAGGTCCCAAGCTGGTGATGGTGCCCTTCTGGGGGGCCTCAAATTGCTAGCTCCTCTGAGGAACTTTTTGATCAAGGGGTGTGAGAAAAGGGGATGCTCAGTGGGAAACTGAGCAGAAATACCAGAGGCATGAATTTTTATAGAGGAGAAGGAGAGGCCACTTTGTAGTAGGTCAGCTAAGTAATCCAGGATGAGAGGGATGGAGGGCTGTGCTGTACTGGCTCCCTAAGCCTGGATCCAGGTGCAGAACTTTTTCCATTTATCTGCATAAGACTTTCTGGTGTTAGGACATCTGGCCTCATGGATCACATCCAGAACCTGTTTACTGAGGATGGCAGATTGGTTTGGGGTTAGGGAATAAGCCAGGCTGCCAAACTGAGTGACTGCAATTGGAGATGCATGAATTCCCCTTCCCTCTGGGTCAGAAGGTTTGGAATCCGAGGAAGATGCCAAGGAGGCAGCGGGGACAGGCTGCACAGCAAGGGGTACCAGTGTTGTCGGGGCCAGACTGGAGCTATGAGAATTGTCCTTGGTTTTTGCTCCCTTATTTTGAGCAGTACCCCGGGGATGAGAGGTAGGGAAGAAAAGGCACAGACCAATAGATTGACCCAGGGGAAGGACAGGGCATTCACTTTCCAAGCCATGCAGTGATGCTCCCTGGTGCAGAATTTGCAGAGCTGATGGTTGGTGTGGGAGGTAAAGAGGACGACCTTCAGGCTTCCCCACTTCTGAGTTATTAGGGTGAACTTACTTCTGTTGAGTTGCCACTCGTGTGGGTCCAGAAGACTTTTGCTTAATTGGTCGCCAGAGAGTTGAGAGAGCGTGGTAGGTATTGCGCTAACCAGTGTAGTTGCATGGAAGAAGCTGTGAGCCAAAGGGTCATGGCCAGCCTGCATACAGAGTAGGAGTCCCTCCTTGCTCGTTGATGTACCACATCACAGTGGTGTTGTCTGTTTTGATCTGGAGAACCCCTGGAGAGAGAGAGAATGACAGTTTCCTTGTTGTGGGAGCACACTGTTGCCCACCAAAGACAATCCTTCCTGAGGCAAGGAATTATAGGTAGAAGAGTTTCCAGGTCTTGAGAGTGCTGACACCAAAGGCTCTTTAGGTACCACTGTAGTTTCCTCATATGCAGTCTGGCATATAGAATGAGTAGTATGCGAGATGCCATGAACCCCAGAGCTTGCAGGATCTTCCATGCAGGCAGCTGGATTCTGGTGGCTAGTTTGGTGGCTAGTTGAGAGAAGTAGGCGGTCAGGAAAATTTGTTTCTCTGGTGTAAGGTATGCCATCTGGGATGCTGTGTCCAGACTTGCTCCCAGGAAGATTATCCTTTGGATGGGCACCTGTTTGGATTTCATTTCATTGGCTGTATACCCCAGGGGGGTTAGTAGCATATTTACAAAGGCCAGATGCTTGAGCAGCTTTTCCTGGCTGTCTGCCTGAATAAGGCAGTCATCTTAGTATGGGTAAATTTGAATATTTCTTTGCCTGGAAAAGGCAATGGCCAGAGCCAGACATTTTGTGAAAACTCTGGAAGCAGTAGATAAGCCAAAGGGAAGTGCAGAGAACTGAAAGTGTTCAGTTCCTGCCCTGAAGCAGAGATATTTCCTGCTTGATTCTCCAATAGGAATGTGGAGGTAGGCCTCTTTTAGATCTAGGGTGCCCAGCCAAGCGTCTTTGCAAAGCATGGGTAGCTGCTGGAGGGTGAGCATTTTGAATTTATGAATCACCAGGAAGGTGTTTAGAATGGATAAATAGAGGATGGCGTGCCAGGTGTTTTCTTTTCTGGGCACTAGAAAAACCCTGAAGTAGAAGCCTTGGCCTATCTGTTCTGCAGGAACGTGCTCTACTGCCCTCATAGAGAGCAGGGAAAGGATTTGCTTTTGAGCCTCTGCCCACTGATTTGGTGGTAGATCTGGTAACCCTTTTGGGGTTGGAAGGGTGTGGAAGAAAAATTTCTATCCCTGGGACACAATGTTCAGAACCCATTGGTCCTTGGTAATGGTGGCCTAGGTGTTTGAGTAAAAAAAGAGTTTTTCCTTCTAGGGCTACGTGAAGGTGGGCAGAGGGGGGGTGGAGGAGGCAAATCATTTTGAGTTCTTACCATAAGGGGGTGGCTTAGAACCCGTTGGTTTTGAAGTGTAGGTAGTCCACTGCTTAGATCTCTCCATTCCCTGGGGCTGCTGTCTGTGGGGTCTGTTTCCACGGGGCCTGGGCTGGGCAGGTTTATTGGGAGCAGGAAAGGACCAGTGCTTGGACAGACAATGCCTGCTGAACCTAGGAGGCTGAACCTGTAAGAAATCCTTAACTATTTGCACAGATTTTGCTTTTTCTGACATTGGTTAGTGCAAGAAAAAAGGCTCCCCAATGGGGTACTTGGCTTTAGAAGACTTCAACTTCAACAGGTAGCGGCTGACCGACACTCGTGCAAACTGCTTCTGCTTTGGGCTCCATAGCAAGAAAGACTTGACGTAATGGTGCCTGCTGCATTACTTTATACTCCTGACGACCTGACGTCAGTCCTCAAGAAACAGCAACCGACGCAGAAATACTACAACTGTGATGACTGCAATACTGAAAAACGAAGAACATCTGACTGTTTTAATGTTATGCGTTTCTGTATAAACCCTGTTTCTCTACTGCTTACTTGACCAAATTATCAAATGCTGCTACCGTGCCCCATTAGTATGCTGCCTTACTTACTAGGGTTACCACCTGTTCCTCTTTGCGAGGGACAGTCCCACTTTGGGCAGTTGTGTCCTGAGAAAAAAATCCCTAAAAAATAGCAAATGTCCTGAGACAAAGACAAAAATATATTTCTTAAGTTTTCTTTAATTGTTGCATAAAACAGTTATTTTGTATCTGAAACACACAAATATTATAGGAAATAGCATAGGCAACTCAAATGCTACAAAATAAGCTTTTATTTTGGCAAGAAAATGAAGTTCTGACATTTGCACTGGCCGCGGGTAAGTTCTGTCCTGCAAAACCTCATATTTCTACAAAACATGTCCCACTTTGGCCATTTGAAAAGGTGGCGACCCTATTACTTACTCTTACAGCTCTGCCTGCCAACAGCCGTCCTTCGTCCACAGCCTTTTGTTTTTTCAGGGATAGCTACATGATGGGCAAACAAACACCCTTCTAACTCATGTACTGCAGTGTCAAATGAATACATATCCCACTGTCTTCCTAGCTTTCTGCAAAGTAATACCTCAAAATACCGTCCTCTTGCACATACCTTCTTAGAGTCATGGTTTCACATTCACATTCAATGACATTCGATATAGCCTTCCTCACCAAGCTCAGTGTCTCACATCATTTAGCTTGGCTCCAGAAAGTCTTAATATTCTTACTCCACACATCTCCCTGCTACAACAGATTACACCTTAATTCAAATTTCCTCAACAAATGTTTTTGTACACTGTTTCAGGTGGATCAGTTTATTTCAGCCTGGTATCTAGTTTAATAACTTTTGCAGTAAGTCACTGTTACTTGTCTTTACTAGATACCTTATAATGTTACACTTCTCTAATTCAGTCACTATATTTCTGATGTTACTGGTTATATTCCTGTCAAGCAGAAAATAGAAATGTTTTGTCAGACAAGCCAAACTAATAAATGGAACATAAATAAACAATGTCTGACCTTTAGTGTTCATCAATATTCTAAGCGATACTGCAATGCAGAAAACAATTTTCAAAAATCTTTACTGCCAGTACAAGCAGACTGCAGAAGAATTCAGTTAAAAAAAAATCAGCTGCACACAAATACATTCAGACAGAAATTCTAATGGCAGACAAAGACCGCTCATGCATACAGTTCAATACTCACTGTGTCACAATGAAGCCATATGCAATTCTAAGCATCCTCGGGGCCCTAAAACCCAGCAAAAGTTTTGTAGTGCATGGATTATAGTGAATGTGCTCCAAAATCAGAAAAAAAACAAGCCTGTAAAGTACTCCTGTAGAGCGAGACCCCACCATAACAGTGCTTTCAGAAGTGTGAACAATCGTTATGGTTGGGCTCAGAGAAGGGACAGCCAGGTTGGGCTCAGAGAAGGGACAGCCATTTTAAACTGTCCCTGAAGTACTTGCTTCATATTTTCATTTTCTCCACATATGTTTACATATATTAGTCTGTAAGTAATGTAGTTAAGTAAGAACCAAATTTAAAAACTGTCTCTGACTTTTTCCTCTGACAATATTTACTTACTGTCTAAGGGACAGCAATTGCTAAGTGCTTTACTGGCATTTAAAGCTAGTAAAACACTTTGCTCTTTTTCCCCTAATTGGTAGTACAAGGAGTAGCTAAAACTCCATGCACAACAAAGAGTTAATTTCATGTTTCACTGATCACAGACAATTATTGTGGGTTCCTGATATGGATGCCAATTTCTTGGCATTCATGTCTTGAACATATAATAATATGGTCATGATCAGAGACCTGAACATAACCCTCTATGTGAGTCACAACTCTACAAAAACTTATCAGCTTATACTAATCAGACTGCACTACTTGTGTAATTCTTACCTTTACTACTCTCCTTGTCTGTATTACGTCTTACTCTACGTAATTCTTGCCTGTCAAATAATCTTACAACTACACATTTTACTCTCTACTTTGCTCAAACTCTTGCTAAAAAATTAATTCTCTCCAACAGCTGAACAATTTGCTAAGCCTATTTTTATGTCAATCTTCAAAATGTCCTGGTCGTTGCTCTTCTTCCTTTTCCCTTGCCTGATAATTCTTAAACCAGGGCATCTGAAGCTATAGCTTGCAGTTCAGTGATTACTGTCCATCACTGTAAATACATCATGGTGTTACTCCTACCAATGTCAAAGCCCCAGCGAGGCTACAGTCACATTAGGAAGTTTACTGGGATTTGCTTCATACACTAGTTCTTCAGCTCCTCTGCTGTATTATCCAGTGTACATATGCAAATATCCAATTGCTCATTTTTGTGGTCTTTTCTGATGCTCATTTCTCCTCTTTGATCAAATGTGTTTTGTTAAATGTTTTCTCTATGTTCAAATCTGTTAGATGCCAATGTTTACTGTGCTCACCTTTTGTTCTGGATCGTGGATAAAAATGTCCTTTTGCCAATCCCACTAGCTGGTTAACAAACACATAAATTAAACTCTGTAAATAATGCATTTCTTCAGCACAGAATATCCCTTTATCCCCTAAACCTACCTTTGGGGAATCTTGTTAGGCTCTCCCCAGGTCACTTTTTTTAGTTGGTGACTTCCACCTACTCATCCCTTAATTTGTGCAACAGTCTTGTTTTCTGTGTTTCAAGTTCCAAATTCTGTAGTTTATTTTCATATTTCTGAAGCATTTTTACTTTATTGTTGCTCATTCCTTTCAGTTACTGCCTTTTAATGTCCTTGATCTTTAACCCTCCAACCTGGCATTGTGCCATCACTGCAACAGATTTAGCCAACTCTGATTGCAAACAGCGGTAAATCCTTGACTATGGATCATGCTGCCAAAGTTCAGTTAAGCGCGGCTTAGATGCTTGTTGCAGCTGGTGGGGAGGATGGACATGCTGGCAGTAGCATTTAAATAATGGTCAGGGGTACACTACAACTAGCATGGGTGGCATGGTATACTACCCTCCCTCCACTCACAGCTTACAGTTGCGGCCAGTACAAATTCTCTTCATGACTGGGATGCTGGTGAAGACAGAAAGCTCCCTCATGGCTGCCCACAGTGATGATCCTCTGAACTTCTCCTGCCACTGTACAGCTGGTGGGTAACTGCCCTAGTATGAGAATGTATGGGCTCAAGCCCAGGGGGGTAGGACTTGAATATTAGCAGTTACAGGAGCAAAAAGAACCTAGAAAAAAATCACAATTGAAGATTTTTTTTGCCAGTCCTAACTCCTCTGCAGTACTGCTAAATAAGGACATTAAACTGGACTAACCACAGCCTGTGATACTGCAAATTCTGTATAACTGGAAAACAATGTTGCCCTACTTGATATTTGCCTTTGGAACAAAGGACAGATTCACTAATCCCATTCTAACTATGGACAATGTCACAATTCTCTCAAATGACAGTGGATTAAAAACTTCAGGGAATAAAAAAGGTAGGACTAGAACTAGGTGGAGGACTCAAAACATTAGAAGGAATCTTTGTTCAAAGCCCAAATGGTAACTCCTCAGTTCTAATTTTTTTCAGGTTTCCACAAGAGTAAGTAATTTGTTTCTTTAACACACTTGAACAGAACTTTACCAGAAAGGCAAAATCTAACTTACTTTGGATATTCTCTTTGTCATCTTACGGTGTTCAACTACTTACTCCAAAAAGCATTTGACTGCTTCAAGTTGCAGGGTAGTTTTTTCAAAAGGAAAGTCCCCCACCAGCCCCCTACAGGAGAAATGGGAAGACAAGTAAATGTTAACTTAATTAATAAAATTACAGCTTATGGCTTGGTGATGATATGCCCTGAGGCAACTCCAAAAACCGAATGACCACTTGAGGTCTTCATATGCAGTTCTTATGAACAAGTGGTAGAGTACAGTACAACTTGACACAGCATATGTTTGGCCCAGCAATGCATTATGTTGATGCATGGAAAAGGGAGTGTGCAGTTGCTGAACTCACTGTATAATCAGTACATCTGTTAAACGGGTATGCGCACTGGACACCAGTGCCCCTTTTCTGGAATGACCCAGGAGCACTCTCTGGGTTAAGAGACTTGCAAAGAATCATACAGTAGACAAATGGGGATGAAAAGAGTCAAACCTTGTACCCTTGTCTCAGAGTCTTAATCTTAATCCTTTGCACAAATTAGCCTAACAGGTTAGTGGAATACAACCCAAAAATACAATGCTTCTAAGTGCTGGTGCTGCAGCTTTACAGCACCAGATTTCTTATGCAGTTTTTAACTGGTATTTGAATGCAACATCAATACCCATGGCATGCAAAGCTAAGTCAGGGTTGCACATTACAGCTGAACAGCAAGCAGATGATGCCATGTTTTCTTGATCCTGCTTAGAATTTGCCCTTATGCATAGCTGCTCATAGTATTTTTGGCAAAGTATATATATATATTTTTTTTACCGAGCCCATTAATTTAACAGATTCTGATTTAACAAAACTCTCTCAGTTCATAACTTCACTAAATATCCTGTTTGGAGTATCCTCAGTTTTCAGTGTTTATACTTTACATCCTTGCTGGCTACCCTCAACATACGAACAATATGCCACCACATAATGTAGATGCCTAGCCAATGGCACTGGCATCTGCAAGCATATCTTTTGGCTGCATTTTACCTTCCAACTCTTTTATTTCAGGTATAAACAGTGATTCAGTCTCATGTCCTAACAGGAAAAAAAATTACTGAGCTTTATTTCTTACCATTAAAGGGTCTAAATTCTGGGTCAAACCAAAACAGCAATTTATAATGCTCTTCTTGTTATTTCACAAACTATACAATTATATCATTGTTTAATGGAATTATGTTATTTCCCTGGTATATTAGACTGAAATAGACAGGAATACCATCAAGTGAAACTATTTGTAGCCATTTAATCAAAATATTACAGCCCTTCTACACAGAGATGCCTTGGATAGAGCTGTTATGTCCAACAACATGATGGCATTGACATTTGAGCCCCAAATTCATTGCTGCCCAACTTCATAATTAGGGATACTTCCATGTATTTAGAAGTATCCAGCTTTATATTGGTGATTTACCTTACTGGTCTGGGTCAGCCTAGACAGAGATAGAGCTACACTAAGAGATGGAGGTCTGTTTACCAGTCTCCTATATATTCCATTCCTTTCACAAATTGCAACACAATTTTGTTCTTTTTCACGTGTTACTCAGTTTATCTATTACCACAACAGCACTGAACATGGATGAATTCTACCTGGGTAAAAGAGGAGTTTAAAACATTTCACCGAAACAATGGACAGCGTTGGTTGCCACAAAGCAGAATCACTCCTTTATTCAACATCCATTGATGGTAATTAATTTATGAATTCTGGAAATGCAGGAAGTAGACTTCTTCATGGGGCCATGAGGTCGTGGCCCTAACAAATCACTTTTACTTGTAATACAGCAGGGAAGACTAGGTCCCTCACAAATCCACTTGTATTGATGTTTTATAGATTTAATTTTATGTGAGCATTATTCAATCATTTTTTAGAAATGTGGCTCCAATTTTTTAATGTCATATATAAAACTGTACTACCTGAAATACTAAAAGGTAACAGTTTTTGTTCCTCAAAACCACTTCACTGAATGCTTAGATAAAACTATTTGGAAAAAAATCTCAGTTATGCCATAACATTACATTACAAGGTATGACAAATATGAAAGATGTCTTTTCACAAAGTTCAGACTCTCTGAAATTCCTTTTTAACATTTTAGTTAAGTTTTAATCAGACAGTGTGGTGAAAAATTGCAAGCGGAGAAGTTATTTTTGTGAGGGAGGAGGAACCCTGCCCCACAAAAAATATATTTCCACCAGCAATTCAGCTCATTTTGCATGTTGATTCATTAAGTCATGTTCAGTGAGTCTGCTGTTTGTTATGCACAGTATGTTTAAGCCTTAGGGGTTAAGATGGTTGTGGAGCTGCAATGTTCCCTTCATATCACCACATAAGATGTAGCACATTAGCACTGCAGATGCTGCACAGATTAAACCAAACTCCTCAGATCTGAGCATTCAAAATGGCCAGGAATATGCAAGCACATACACAGAGAACAAACTTCGCAGTGCACATTCTTATGCATGCAAAATACGCACAAAAAAGAAAAAGTATGACTATGCAATTAAAGCACCTCTATTTTTACCTCTCCTTCAGGTCCTGTGAACCACTGACCCACTGCATTTGAAGCATCCTTTCCCAGACCTACAAGCAGCAATTCTGTGTTTGGATGGAGTGACCCGCAGGCATCAGTTTCCTTCCTAAATCTTTTACAAGAAGTGCACTTAGAGTTGCCTTTACTCTGCTGCTGTAAAATATCTAGGTGACGGTCCACCAGACAACTGCTGGATCAGCCAATGCCTGGCTAACTTAAATCAGCATCACCTGGGTCCTGTACTGCCTAAAGGCTTAAAATATCTCAGTTTTAATTTCTTTGCATTTTGTCTCCATCATGAAATGTCACCATCACCACTCCCACTCGTCTTTCACATTATCACATGTTTAACTATGGCTACTCTTCATCCTCTTTCACAGAATACCAAATATGACCATTTGTTAGGCATGTGTGTTTATTTTCTCTCTTCCTTTTCACATTATAGACCACATTTACTGATTCAGCCTTGCTTCATCTCTACATTTCCTGTGTTACTCTTCAGTCATTTCACCACAGTGGTCTCTCTGTGTGTGTGTGTGTGTGTGTGTGTGTGTGTGTGTGTGTGTGTGTGTGTGTGTGTGTGTGTGTGTGTGTGCATATATATATATATATTTTGTTTTTTTATTATATATGCATTTTATATATATATATATATATATATATATATATATATATATATATATATATATATATACACACACACATACACACACACACACAAATGCATACATACACACACTAACACATACGCATGCACTCATTTACACACATTTAATCTTCAATTTGATTTTTTTTCTTTCATTTATTCCCAGTGCTAAGGACATCCTACCTAGTGTGCTCACAAAGTGATAAAATACCCACCTACGGGAATACATATTCCCATCCTTCACCAGAAATGACATTCATAATGCAGATGGAACAAATGCATCACCTTTTTTGTTATAAAAACCTTTTTCCTAACGTGACAAAGAATATCTTCCACACTAGCTCCTTTTTATCTTCAGTTTATTCACAAACACCTGTTTTTCTAACCAGTGTTAATTTTGTTCTGTTTTGCTAAGTTAGACCTAATAAGATGCACAAAGATTTCTACAGTGCATCTTTACTCCATAATTTTCCTTTAAAATACATTAAACTCAGGATCTAACTGTCATACAGGGATAAAGCATTTTATATAGTGCAGACAACCCAAGTTCGATTAGCAGCTTGTAGGAGAGGATGGGTGGGAGCAGCCCCTGCTGACTCACTGATCCTGGGTGGATGTAGCCCCTTGCCAGCTCACTGGTCCTGGGGTGGAGGCAGCCTCTGCCAGCTTGCTGATCCTGGTGATGGGCAGTCCCTGCCAGCTCACAGATCCTTGGCAGGGGGAAGCAGCTCTGGCTTGCCACTTTGGTGACACCTAGTAGGATAATAGGCCTAGGAAACATGCACTGCCATTGCGTAGATGTGTGGACCAAATTCAGCATTTGAAAGCACACATCATGGCTGGCCACGTGATGCTACGGACGCCACAGAGTTGGAGGTGGGGGAAGCTGCACAAGACAAGGTTGACCAGCCTGCAGAACTAGCCAGACGGCTTAGTGCCTAACTCCTGAATTTCACTATCAAGGGAACAGATGGACTGATAGGGCTTCCCAGGTAGGAATGAATGAGCTTGTAGGGCTCTTGCCTCATTTGAGAATGTCAGTCTCCTGCCCCTGAAGAATGAACAGACCAAAAAGATTGAGATAAAGGAGCTATCAAGTGAGGTTGTGTAGGGAAGAAGAAAAAAAAAAAAAAACGCCAGCTTCATTCAGTATTTGGGCATATGGCCTGTTGTACACATTGTGAATCATTATATTGCTTCCCTGTGAACTGTTTCTATCCTGTCAATATACTTGCAGCCAAAAAAAAAAAAAAAAAATTTTTCACAACAGCATACAGAATTTTACATTGTGCTCTGAATGGTAATTTGCTGCATGTCTGTATATCAAGACCACATCCTCCCCTCCTTTCTGTTGGTACTAGGACCCTCTCCCTGTGCATCCTTGCATCATAACCCTTCATCACTGCCTCCATGTACATTTTGTTTACATCATGCATTCTTTCCAGGTCCACTTCCAGTTTTGTTATGGCAGTACCTACAGTGATACTATTTGCCCTTCCACAGATTTCAATTTCCTAAAGGTGCTGCTTTGTAGTTCTTTGTACTACCTAGGCTGCCAAAACTTGACAATTAAATGGCTAATTATTTCCAAACCACCTGTATTAATCTTGCTGTATACATCTGTGATACTCACAAAGATGTATAGTTTTCCTTCCAAAACCACTTCAGTGCCACCTGCATAAGTTCTGGAAGCTCACAGAGTACCAAACTCTACAACATGCTACTAGTAGTCAATAAATAACTGCACCTTGCTTGCTAAAGATGCATCTGTCATCCTGTCGAAACCTGCAAACTAACCTTTCTCAACTAGGTTCCAAGACAAGGTATCTGTACAAGCTGGCTGAAAGATACCAAAAACAAAACTACTTTTGGATATACCTCCAATAAACACTACTCCTTTAAAAACTAGGACATTCAGGTCCTGCACACTCTAGAGCTACACTTTATCTACTATTTAAAATTACATGACTTCATTCTTTACCATTTTCTCACCTTTAAGTGGATCTCCAGGAGGGAAAAAATCATCGAGCAAGATGCTTTCCCTTGCAACTTACACCAAACTGCCCCACCCCTACATAAATATCCCCTCTGCTGGTGTCTCATTTATGGTTATCAACACATAAATGATACAAAGTTTGAGAAGCTTATTGATCGAGCCTTTGCTTAGAACTCACTGCCGCCTCCTCTTTGATGTTTATACCTTTAACATTTTCACAGTAAATTTCCCTTCGTCACATGTAGCTTGACAAAGGACTACAACCCTTTGTTTGCACAAGTGAAAAACTCAGTCGGGCAAATCAATATCCTGTTTTAAACAACAAAAAATACCACTTAGATCATGGATGTCATTAATGACCCTTGGTATAAAATTTGTACTTTATTTCAAAACAAGGCATACTTTACCACATTAACTTATGAGGTAATAAGCCAAGAAGAGCTCTAAAAGTCTATGCAATGACATTTAAATGGGAACTGCTTTTTAGCCTGGTCATGAGCCACTGCCAATCGCTGAAGTCAAGGAATACTCAATTGTGGCACAAAATTTTAAAATTACGTTTTTTAGGAAGCAAGTCCCCCTGCACTCCCACTGAGATGTCTCTGCCCTTACACCCTTAAAATATAAATATACTGCCTCTGAGGTTGCACAAACTTGGAGAAGGTATACATTATAGACTGATATCTGTGTAATCAAGTTCCTTACACTTCAAAACACAAATATTCGTCTGGAGGCAGCCAAGCCTTGAATAAATTAAATGGCCATCCATAATCTCAGAATGTCTGCATCCTACCCTTCTACATCCTAGAAGAGAGATGCTTTGTGACGGTTTAATGTGGATTTAGATGAATAGAATAGAATGTTTTGAAGTACAGCTATCAGAGATTTTTTTGATAACATTACACTTTTTTTTTCCCGAAACACTTACTGTTAGAAAATGTTTACTTTCTCTGCCATGTTTTGGGATACTCAAATACAGAAGTGAAACTGTATATGTTCTAGGGGAAAAGGTTTTACAGATGTGTATGGGGGTATCACAGCCTCTACTGAAAGAAAAATAGTTGTTGCAGTTGCACCTTATTCCAAAAAACTAGTACATTTGTTTTTTTCTCTGGCAATTGGGAGTTTAGCAGCTGAAAGTTAGTCTATAATCCAGTGCAAAGTGCATGCAGTTCATAGGATCATAGGAGGTTACTAGGCTACTGGCCCTGAGGCCCTTATAAGCCTAGCCGAGTTTAGCTCATGTTTAGGCAACTCAGCACCCAATGCCCCTGTCCAGCAGGGACAAGGGTGGAATCCCAAGAGTATATTTTCTGTTTCCCATCCAATTATCCAGGTTGCGCTTAAAAAGGGGTAAAGAGGTCCTCTTCTTAATATGGAGAGGCAGTTTATTCCACAAATGAGGTAGTCTCTGGGACACCAATCTGTCCCACCAACAAGTCTTGTTGATGTTACAGACAAGGTTGAGTCCGCTCATGCGGGTTACTCGAGTGGAGATTGACTTGCGGATATGCAGTAGTCCCATCAAGGAGGGGTCCATGAACGCCTTGTATGCCAGACAGAGGTTACCTTTGAGGCGTCTGTATGAAAGTGAGCATGGTAGATATTTGAGGCCCTGGATTCTCCTGGTGAGAATCCTCTGGTAGATATTTGAGGCCCTGGATTCTCCTGGTGAGAATCCTCTGTGGTCTCTCCAGCTGCTGCATGTGCTTTGTGAGGTACATGTCAAAAGGTACGTTGTACTCAATAATGGGCCTTACAAGGGAGTAATACAGGGATGTTACGACCTCCTTGTCCCTGGATGAGCTACCCTTACCTATGAGGTGGGCCATGTAGAAGGCTTTTCGTAACACGGAAACAACATGGTGGTCAAAAGTCAGGATGCTATCGACCTGGGTGCCCAAATCCCTCACGACTGATTTAGTGCTTAGGATGTTGTTATTAATGTGACAAATTGTGGGGACGTCACTCTCCCCAAAGAGGAGGATGATGCATTTTTTGGTATTCAGCTTGAGGCCATGTTTCTGGCACCAATCATTTGACTGAGTGAGACCCTCTTGGAGGATGTCCACATCACTAGGGGAATTGATGACAGCCCCAGCTTGCAGTCATCTGCAGACTTGGTCAGACATAGCCCACTGGTTTTGGCCTGCACCTCAGAAAAGTATATCCCAAATAACAGAGGCCCTAAGACCGAACCCTGGGGTACGCCGCTTCTACTGCTTGAGGTGGCTTCCCCTATCTTGACTATGCGAGTTCCATCAGTGAGCCAGTTTGCTACCCATCTGGTAACATATGGATTGATGCCTAGCTGAGACAGTTCATCTATTATGCCAGAGTGGGGAATAGTGTCACAGGCTTTGGCCAGGTCAAGGTAGGTGGTGTGCACGGTCTTCCCTCGTCCATGGCTTTGGTGACCATCTCAAAGAAGTCGACCAAATTTAGAAGACATGACCTCCCCTTGACAAAGCCAAAGTGTGTGGGCTTAAGTGTTTGGAGGTCGCCAATGTCCTTGTAAATGAGGTCCATGACAATCCATTCCATGGCATTGCAGATCAGGCTAGTTAGGCTGATGGGTCTATAATTTCCCTGATCTGTGGACACTTCACCTTTGTGTAATGGGATGACACTAGCTGTCCTACACTCAAGCTGGAATGAAGCCAGTACTCAGGCTTTGGTTGAATAGGGTGCCTAATGGTGCTGAAAATTCCTGCCTGAGTTCACATAGGATGCAGCCTGGGATGTTATCAGGTCCCATGGAGGCTGTATTTTTTGCCTATGAGAGAGCAGTGATGACCTGTTCCCTAGATATAAGAGGGCAGGTACTGGGAATGTCCTGATTTACTGATGGGGGACAGAGGGGTAAAATTTTTGCTGAATCTACGGCATTTGTATATGTGGTGTCCTTGACCACCAGTTCTGAAAAGATCTGGGTGCTTCCTTTGAGGTTGCAGACATATGTGAAGAAGGCCTTATGATTGTTTCTAGTAGATATGGCCAATTTGGACTCGAAGTTTGCTTTGGAGGATTTCACTAGTGCTCTTACTTGCTTGTTCAGGATAAGGAGACATTGCTTCCAATTGGACACCTGCTCCTTCTTGGTCTTGGGACAGCAATTTTTTTCTTTTTGTTATAGAGTTTATTTATTGCAGATGTCTACCAGACAGGTTTACTCTTCCTTGTAGAGGATGACTTAGTCCTGTTGGGTATTCCTGATTCCATGCATCTATATAAATGCTCATATAGTGCTTTGGTGTAGTTTTGCATATTGGTGCCAGTTCCTACAGAGGGGGGAGGGGGATGTGAAGCTGTTTATACCATCCCTCAGAAGGCTGTAATCAGCTTTGGAGAAGCTTTTTATGTCTGATCCAAGCTGGGGGGGAGATGGTGACTCAAAGTGACCGCTTTGAAGTCGGATCTTACCAGGGAGGATGATACTATAGGGATGCCGAGTGGTTACTTATGCTGGTTAATACTAAGTCCAAGATATTATCACCCCTTGTAGGGGTATCGACTAGCTGTTCCCAGGCATTTGCATTGACAAAATCAAGGAATCTCTGGACATGTGTGTTCTGGCCTGAGTAGTTCTTCCAGTCTATGTTTGGGAAGTTGAAGTCACCCAGGATTAGGGTAAAGGGTTGAATCTTGATAGATTCGAACAGGTCCAAGTAGGTGGACTGGGCATCTCAAGTCAGATTTGGGGGCTGGTAGCTAGGTATGATCTGAATAGGGGACTTTGTCAATAGTTAACTGCACCTGGAGTGTCTCCTCTGCATCATATACTGTTTGACCAGCCTGGAAGTATGCATATCTTTAATGTATATTGAAACTCCACCTCCTTTGGCTTTACTGCCCACAGTTTGGGGTCTGAATGTATGACAGGATGAGTAACCAGGTAAGGCTGGGGTGCTCTCTGCAGCCTTGAACCAGGTCATCATGACTGCACAGATGTCAGCATTCTCCAGGGTTAGGAATGCTTGCAATGAGTGCAGTTTCATGTTTCGACTCCTAGCATTTAGCAGTGTGACCTTTAATTTGTGTTTTGTTGAAATCTTTATGTTGGTAATTTTAACCTCATCACTTTTCCTAAAAAAAGGCACTATAGGGGAAGCAAGAGCCTTTTCCAGAAGCCTAAAGCCCAGGTGAGACAGATGCAGGCCATCTCTGGCAAAGCATCATGGTCTGTCATCATATCTTCCCAGGCTGTCAGATACTGGATCCCCTGGAATGACACCAGAAACTAAGCCAATTGTTAAAGTCAATCATTTTCTGTTTGCATTGGTGTATCATTCTGCGTGACGGTAGAATGCTGCTTAAGGCTAGGGACACACCTGCCTGGGACACAATCAGTGAGCTCAAGCATGTCTCTCTTCATATAGTCTAGAGAGGTACATCTCAAGTCATTCACACCACCCGTTGTTGAGAGACTTGAGTGAGTGTGATATTGTGGATTCTGTTACCTGACAGACAACTTACTGTGACTTTCTCCTTATCCAGCCTGGTGACAGGCACATGTGTGTGTCTCACAATGGAGTCTCCTATGACTAATATTTTGGGTTTATGGTGAATCCCTTCATGGTTGTGAGGCACAGGTGTTTGGACCATGGCAATAAACAAAGAATCATCTACTTGGACCTCCCATCGAGCCAGATGACCTAGAGGCAAGACATTTACTTAAAGTTTTAACAAAGGCAATTTCAATATGGAAGCCCTTGGTAACCTTCTTTAGAAATTATATCATCCTGTTTCAATCCATATCTATCTATCTCACCTCAGTTAACAAGCAATTTACCAGTAGATCAGCAGTCTGACTTTCTGGAAGCTTGCAAAGTTTGAAATTTACAAGAGAATCTTAAAACTGATGTATAAAGAGCATTGATTTACATAAAATGATTAGTGTAGCCTGAATAACAGAAAATTGTAAACATGAGAGACAGCAACAGAAATAGTTTAAAGAACAAATGACTACCGCTCTCAAGAGAATTACCAAGCACATCCTGAAGTACAACAGATGGAATTTTTATTTACTGTAACTAGACTCTGGTAAGTTATAAACTAAAGGTGTATGCAGAGGTACGGATGGCATACCGATTTTGGCCATGGCTACATTGTTTGTTAATGATCTGGTTTGATTAGTATGACTGGATATTGGAGGTTCAAAGTTGGAAGATGAGAATGAGTGGCTGACACCAACTTATCCATCTCAGGAGTGGGAGATGAGAGAGGCTGTGAGGGAACCCATTACAGAAAAACTTACTGATAAAGAATAGAGCAAAAGCACCCGGAAGGGGGACCTTGGAAAGGTACATCTCACTGCACACAGCATACGGAAGCAAACGTGATGAGCTAAAAGACCAGCATTGTGTGCACTGCATATTGTGGTCCAGCTCACAATGGGAGGACACTGGTCAGTACATAGAGCATTATCCCAAACCTCTTTTGCATCTAAGAAAATTAGTAACCGAATGGAAGCAGCAGTGAGCACATACCCAAACAAATCTGGGGAAAAACATAGGGTTGCACTCAACAGTTTAAGACACCTCAAAAAAATGGTTGAACAACACAGCCACAGCCCATTTCATTTCATTTACCAGGGCCATCTCAGTAAGGAAAAGAGATTCACACAAGTGACAACAAATGTGCAACAGGCTTGTGATTTGTGTGCACAAAACAAGGGAAGGAACTCAAAGCAATCCTTTCTTCGGTTTGTTCTAACAAATGAATTACGGTTCTTGGAACTCAGGTCCCTGCTCTTCACGCCCTCATTTTTCATAACCTTTAAAAAAAATTCTCTTTTGTTTACTTGCCATCTAACTTCTGGTGCCCTTTTGCTCTTCTAACAACCCAAACTCACCCCCACCACCTTGTAGGCCAGTTGATGTGTCTTTTCATAAAAGTCTACTATCTGCACTTAACTACCTTTTGTTACCCCCCCAAGTAAACACTGCAGGGTAAAGACTAATACTTTCCAGTTCCATGATTATTTACTGCATATTTTTGAGCGGAATCCTTGCCTTTTCCCAGACTAAAGCACTCTTTATGCTGTAAATACTTAATCTTTAGTGGGCTACAAGTTAAAAGTACAGGTTTCTATGCTGCATTATCATATTTGTAATTGCTCCTCAAGCAACTTGTTTAAAAAAGTGTTTTGTACTTCTCCATTTTATTCTGATATGCACTAGCAAAAGTGATAATCTGAATAATCACTGTATGGGCCTACTCATGAATTGTGTCGACTCATCCATACTTTCTCTGCCTATACAGTTATCTGGTATACTATCGGATTGTCTTATATTCATTACATGTTTTCATTACTGCCATGTTTTAAAGTGCATATTGTTAAGTTTTCTCCCCAAATGCTGTCTGTGAATAGAAGGACTAATGCCAACTATAAACCAGGCAGAAATAAACTACCTAGGACCAACAAATCTATTACAAATAAAGGTAGCATAAAGTAGCCATAAAACAGCTTGAGCTTGTGTGTACAATTCCAAATATAAAAAAAATAATAAACCTTAATAAATTTACTGCACTGCTGCAAAACTACAGTTTTTGACAAAAGAATGAGCATCTTGTTTTTATTTTGATTCATAAAACTCCTCCGAGACCAGACATGAAAGAAACATTTCAATAAATGTAGCACCAAATATACAGCATATGCACAAACAGGGAACAGCCACAGTGCTAAAAAAAGTGACATTATGACATTCAATGGCCACTGTTCAAGACAGACGGCCCAAATTTACTCCATCGGTACTGTTACAGTTTTCAGAAGAAGCCTTCAGGAACACAAGAAAAATCAGGCATCATTCATACCCTCCTGGTATAGCTGCACTTCTGTCTTTCCTTTTAACGGCTTATGAAGTTGGTGTCACATTGCCTCGACTCCATAACTACATTAACAAAACCACGTCTTACCTTTGTTGTGTGCTGGCATTGGGACAAACCCACACAAGGAGAAGACTGAACAGTAAGCAGTTAGTGTGGGTATAAATAAAACATGACTGCTTTTGTTCACGTTTACCAGGCAGGTTTAACCTGCCTTTTACCATCCACAGGGGGTGCGTAGGTGACACAGGAGGGGTTTGAGAGGATAAGGGTTAAATGAGGGATAATTAAGCTGCCATATGTCTGCAGATCAGTTTACAGTGAGCAAAGTTACAGCTCCCAATTACTACCAGAGACAGAGAGAGGTAGGGGTGAAAAGTTTCCATGAGTTAACTGTCCAGATGTCAGTTCTTGGCACTCCAGTTAGCCTAGCCACGTTTTCCATCTATAGCAGGAGTCTGCCTGCATGGTGTTTTTTTTTTTTTTTTTTCTGCAAAATTCTTTTGCTCATTTATTAACTGCAAAATTCATTGACTGTGCTTTAAAACTTCACATAAGGATTCCTAAGTAGGTGAAGAAACCTGACGGATGCAACAAACTGTTTTTGTTGTGTAAGAGACAATGCTATACTATTTGCAGCACCAACATTTTGTGAAAATAATGTAGTCACTGGCTCTACTTTTCAGTTAAATGCCACACTGTGAACAGTGCAGCACATTTTTCCACAATGACCTACATTTCTGTCACAATACAATGAAATGTAAACACAGACTTTTATAGACCCAGGTAGCAAAACACTTCATTCTTGACAGAGAGAACTACTGATATGAATCTTTTCAAGCGTCTGTATTCAGGTTCATCAGATTAGAAGTCCCCTTAAGGTCAGCATTCTCTCCTGAGTCAAGAAAAAGGAACAAACTGCAGTGAAGTACAACATTCAGCACCTGAGGGGCAGCACTAAACTACTGGGATGCCTAGCATCATCAGGTAATTTCCCAGATCTTTAAAACAAAGTCAATTAACTGACATTATTACCTTCAGCAAGCACGTATAAAAAAGTTGCTTCTTTTTTTTAACGTTTGTTACTATTTTATATGCCACTAAGCACGGTGTGGTTATATTAACATCAGTAAGAAGATATATTAGCTTTATTTTCTCATGAACTTGATACCATGTGTGGAATAGTAAGAAAAGGCCCTGCCAATCAGCATTTAACCACTAAACCCTCAGCACAATGACTGATAAAATAAATGTGGAACTAATCCAGTGACAGCACTCAACTCATACTCAGCAAATCACAATTCTAAAAGTATGTTCTTACCGTTTCTCACATTAAGCAGACCCATAGTCAAATTTTAAATGTTAATACAATTCAAACATTTAAGATGTTAGAGTAAATAAAAGAAAAAGAGACAACTGCTTTCTACCAAGCAAAGGGTCTTATTTTAAAGTCTGCTCAAGTGAACCAGTCTGTATGTTTCTCACTGTTTGTCTATGTAATGATAGAAATCCAGACCCCAGGCAGTGTCTTACCCACCTTTTTCTGACTGCTTAGCTATGCCCCCCCCAATCTGCTTGGTCATTTCTGCCAGAAGAGAGTAAGTAGTCTTCAATACCAAATTTCTGCAAAGATTTAAAGACCGTTTCTTCCCCATTACATACAGACTCATCCAGAAACCATTGCATCTGGTAATCAGTTACTAGTAGGCAGTCTTATCCACGCCAGTGCAAACTAAGTACCATATTGCTTTGCTTATCTGCATGACTAACCCATTTTGAGGAGAGAAGAATTTACTCACATTTTGATGACAAAGGCAACTGAAACTTTTTTACATTGTGTCAAGCTGGACTACAGAATGGAGCCTAGCATACATTTATGAAGTATGTCTCACATACTGATTTGCCAAGTTTAAAGCAATTATCCACTTCAAAAAAGCCTGCACACAAATTTATGTTTCAATTCACCTTGTTAACAGTAACTTAGCTTAATTTCTTTACACCTGTAAGACAGAAAGGAAAATAAGCCAATAAAAATGGAAACTATCATAAGCCCTACCACATACTGTTATACAAAACTGACACCACAGGGGTACACAAGATCTCTGTCAATGTTGGTGTTTCAGACAGAGGTGGTTGCCAGATTCAAACATAATGAAACTCACCTCAAACAAAGAGAAATTACAACTATGATTTGTTTCATTTTTACTGGTCCACTTTCCCAGGACCGCTGCGAACTCCAAGTCACAAATCTACATGTGAAAATGATACTTATGGGAGGTCACTAATCTCATGTTGTCAACATTCTCGATCCACACATTAGTGGAAGCCAATATGGGGATTTCAAAATCGTGAAGCAAAGTGCACTAAAACACTTGTAACACAAATCTGTTTTTTATCCACCCAACCATCAACAGTTATTCCCCCTCTCTGGCTACCATTTCAGCACAAACCCATAAACAGGAATGACAGGGGTGCCCAACTCCTCACAATTAAAACTACTAGATATAGATACTGGAACTGAACCATCTGGCAGTTTAGCATAGAAGATTAATGCTATGAGATGCATATGGGCTTCATTCTCCATTTTGGGGTTTGATTCCTTCAGTTTCCATTTCCTGATAGATGACCATAGTAAACCAGTTAAGTAAACAATGCTTCTATTTATCTATGTCTTCATTTGTTTTCTGGCATAATGCCATTAAAGTACAAAGAGCAAAGGTCATAAAAGTAAATGTGGCTGGTGCCCATTATATCACACTGACAGCATTTGCTAAGAGATAATCGCAGAAAAATGCTGAAAAACGTATACCTCCATTACCGCTTCTTACAAATACAATTATCTTGGCCAGGGTTGTGTGATTAACACTTAGTAGACATAATGGCATGACTGCTACCTTGTACATAATTCCTTTACCTTCTACATCAACAGCCCTTCTACATTTGTCAGTAACATTACTATTCAAAAATAGCAGATGTGGTACTAGGGGTCATCAGTACAACCGAAGTAAAGGAGGCCAGTGTGTGGACAGTACAGGGATGGGAACAAAATTAATCAAACTATGGTAACATACAGAAAATGCACTGTTCTTTACACTGTGTTGAATGTCATCTGTGTGAAATCTTTCATAACGTATGAAAAACAGCTATCAGCATTTTTTAAAACTCCACAATTTTATCATTGCTACAGTTGGCCTGCCACATGCTTGCTCATTATGAAATATTTTCTGAGGTTAACAAACTAACAAATTATATTGGCATTAAACGACCTTTGCCCTTAACCAGCCCCTCCTCTATATCTGCCTTGTTTCAACAGCAGCAATCAACATTGGGTCACAGGAGTCATTGACTGCACCCTTTCCTGTAATGCATCTTGAAGTAGCTGGAGTTCTCTACAACCTCCTCAATAATCCTGCTTCTCAATACTCAAGAACACATGTGCACACACACACACACACACACACACACACACACACACACACACACACACACACACACACACACACACACACACTTCTCTTGCAGGCTGTTCTTTCTGCTTTGATTTAGCTTGTGTTCTAATTCACCAAGCCATGCCCTGTCTTCTGATTCACAGCTCTCCAGTTCTTTTCAGAACTACCCAAGGATTTTGCATGTCCTGAGACAGGTATCAATCACCACATTCCATTACAGAGCTCCAGATACAGCTTTTACCTGCAATGAAATTAAGTAATACCTCTCTCCTTCTTGGAATCCTTGCCTCACAGCATCCTAGCAACATGGAAAAATAGGATCATAGGAGATTACTAGACTATCGATTCGGATGGCATTTTAAGTCTAGCCATTTCAACCTAATGTAATACTGTAGAGGTTCTAGTCAATACCAAAGACTGCATTTAGTGATGACTGCCCATGTTGAGGAAGGTTGTGGGCACTATCCCTAGTAAGAATTTACCATGCGCCATTCACTCATCCAGTTTCCTCCTGAACAGCATCATAGAGGTGCTCTGTTTCACATGGATTGGTAGCCTATTCCAAAGACATGGCAGTCACTGGGAGATAATCTGTTGCTCCAGCATGTCCTATACAAGTCGCAGGCCACATTTAAGTCCCTGGAACAGGTAGCTCTAGACCAGTTTGATTTATGGAAATGCAGTAAGTTCATTAGGTTTGGGTCTCGGGTTGCTCTGTAGGCCAGGCATAAGTCTCCCCTAAGAAGTCTATATGATACAGAGTATAGTGACAGGGATTTTAGATGGTCTGTGTAAGGCACATGCTGGAGGCCCTTGATCTTCTTTGTTAGAAACCTCTGAAGTCTTGCTAATTGCTGTAGGAGCTTAGTACGGTACATACTGAATGGGGTGTTATACTCAATTATGGGCTGGATAAGTGCCGAGTATAAGGGAGGTTATAACTTCTTTTGCTCTCGAGTGATGCCTTTACTAATCAAGTGAGCTACGTGGAAAGCTTTCCTTACAATGGTAGACACGTGGTGGTCGAAGTTAAGGTTCATGGAAACCTTTTCATCCCAGGTCCCTTACCAATTCATCAGTACTTAGGTAATTGCTATTGATCTGACATTGTGAAGGGACACTATTTTTGCCTAAGGGAATGATGATGCATTTTTTTGCATTCAGTTTGAGACCGTGACTAATACACCAGCCGCAGATCTGTAAGAAACCATCCAGGAGACTATGGACATAATTTAGGGATTCAATGATTCCACCAAGTTCTCAGTCATCTGCAAACTTGCTAAGCCACAGCCCTTTGGTATAAACTTCTCAGAAGTTCCGGTCAAAACTAAACAATAGGGGACCCAGCACTGACCTCTGTGGCACCCCACAGGTAACAGGTCTGTTGGTTGATGTGGAGTCACCCACTTTGATAGTGTGTCTGGTCTGTGAGCTAGTTGGCAACCCATCTTACAACAAAGGGGTTTACATTCAGTTTGCTAAGTATATCAGTAATGCCTGAATATGGGATTGTGTAGAAAGATTTGCCAAGTTGAGGCATGCTGTGTGCACAGATTTGCCTTCATCAATGGCCTTGGTCACACTTTCAAAGAAATCCACCATTGAACAGGCAGGATCTGCCCTTCAAGAGGCCAAACTGGGTTGGATCCAGGCTATGGAGGTCACTTATATATATTTATAAGATCCATAACAATACGTTCAATGGCCTTGCAGATGTGGCTGGCCAGGCTTATGGGTCTGTAATTCCCCAGGTCTGTTGTCAGAACATCTTTGTGGAAGACAATAACTGTAGCTGTTCTCCATTCCACAGGAACAAAGCCTGTGGTTAGGCTATGATTGAAAAGGGCACATCTCACCTGCCATTGCCACTGTTGTATTACACAGCTTTAAGTGCATAGCCAGAAAAGCCAAGGGGGTTGCCTATGTATTCTACTTCTGCTGCATTATTTACTCTGCACTGTCCTGTGAAAATAAAGTAACACCAAAAACTGCCTACCAAAAGTCATACAAAGACAGCACTTCAAAAGCAAGCCATAACTATGGTTTTCAGAAAATATAACTATGCCTCTGTTCTCTACTGACAGCTATCCACAGAAGTAACTTTCACTGCCATACAAGTTAACACCTAGTGGAACACTTTTTTTTTTTAATTACCAGACCTACTCTTTTTATTGTAAGGTTTACCAGACCTACTCTTTTTATTGTGAGGTTACATGTTTTTTAGAGGAAGGAAAAAAGCTGACAATCTGGAAATTCTTTACTGCACTACAAAGCAATTGCCGTACAGCCTTTGCTATAGAAAAAATAATATATAAAAAGTTTCAGCTGAAAGTATAACTGGATCTCCATCAAACCCATTTTCTTTACAGAGCATTTTGTTCCATCAAGAAAACATTAACTTTCTTCATGTATCTTGCAGCACTTGCGTGAATAGGACAACTCTGGGAATTTTTTTATTTTATGTCTTTAATAATTAGATTTTGTTCTCTCTATGATTTTTGATTTCAGATATCTACTTCTTTTGTTGTTTTTAAGTGGAGAAGAAGCTTGGCATTATCAAGCAGAACCCCTGCAATTTCATATATCTAAGTGGGTTCAACCTAATAAAGGCTTCCAAAGCAGATGCTAGTGGATTACGGAAAACAAAAAGGATAAAGGATAGAGCACCAAAATGGCAGCAAATATATAACCGTGATCATATGACATACATGTATGCATGCGCACAGCTTGTTATTCTGAATGTTTCTACCAAGAGTCCTACTTACATTCTGCATGTTCAAATAGAACACTGGAATAAACAATTCAGTGTCAGTTACATAATTTGTACAAGTTTATGACTTTTATTTTAAGGTTTTTTTTTAAATCATTGCTTTATTTTTCAGGTGTTAACTGGATAAGCTCTCTAGTCACAAGTATCCATTTTAATAGGCTAGACAACTCATAAGCTTGTTTAGCTCACTTGTTAGGAGTTGCAAAGAATGCAAGCGGAGACAGAATATCAAGCCCAGGTCTTAAGGATCAAGTCTTATTACTAGCAGCTAACAGAGTTGACATTCTGTGCTATACTGTCAGTTAACATTGTTCATACTTTAATAGTAGTTTGCATGACTGCTCAAACCTAATGATTTGTGGATTCGATAAGTTTAAGACATACACTGGGATTCAATAATGCCTAAATCAAGTGTGCACTGTTCTGCGTGGACAGACAACACAGACATAACTCGCACCTTGTTCCTCCTAATTTTAGTTTTCCTACTGATATTCTTGCAGCTTTAAACAATGACAGGGATTCATAAAGGTTACCACAAAGTATAGACTACATGTACACTTACTGTAATCTTTCTGAGTGACTAGAAAGCATAAAAAATGTGATAAGAATGTTCTTGAATGCATATCGTGTAGTAGGCTTTATTGGATCTGGTCCATAGATTAGTGTATGTGATACTTTTAACTAACTGACTATATTGACTGTTAGACACGGAATGTGCGGGGCTGGATTATGGCTGAACAGGGTTGTTATGACAAGTTATGACATAGATGAACTGAATATAAATAAATTAAGCAGTGCTGTTCATTAACAGGATAAGAAAGGTGGTGTGGAAGAATGCAAGTTTTAAGTCACTATGGATGCTGATACATATGATAAAAGTTTTTTGTTGTTTTACTTGCATTCCTTTTTTATACACTGTTTTCAAAGTACAAAGAGTGCAGCCCATAAAATAATCTTTAATATGAGTCTGTATATACATGGTCATCAAAATAAAAACATTTCTTGGCATTCAGCACTCCCAACACTTTTCTTTTCAATGGCAAACCTGAAAATATGCACACAGTAAATGCAGTACTACATTATAAATGCTACACAGAGAAATCACCTGTAGGATTCACAAAGAGTGTTGCATTATGAAATATAGTGCAAGCCACTTAGAACTTTTTGTCTGATGCTGTGAAAATGGAGCTGCAGCACTGAAATTTCTACATAATGCAGTGTCCAATAAGAAAGATTATATATCTTACTGTATAATGGCAGACAGTAAAGTAAAATATCTCAATGAGCATATATGCAATGCTGTGACAACTGACTCGGAGTAGGCCATAGTTTTATGTCACAGGCCATGGTGATGTGACATCAGAAAGTGCCTTTTTTGTCAGTTACCTTTTCAATGCTTTTATAGAAAAAAACACATGGAAAAAAAGTAAACTAATGTCCTGAACTTAGTAATACACACTAAGGAGCAATTGAAGCAACACTAAACCACTAAATAAGCAGGTAAGTAAATAAATAATAGAGAGCAGCATTTAAAACAATTTAACAACATGCACAGAGTACAGCATTCTACTATAAACACAACAAACCTCAAACACAATAATCCATCCTAACATCAAAACAGACATTATGTAATACAATCAAAAACAGTGAGTAGAGATTAAATGAAAAAACATAGTGCAAGCATCCTCCTCAGTTAGAAAAGTGACTTCTAAATTTTCTAGATAATTTACAAGCTTGGATTAATTTTATCATGGGGTGAGGAAAATTTGGAGACATAAATGACATTAAGTCCATTTGCGATAATTTGCTTTTTTTACCAAAAGACTAAAAATGTCCTGTTGCCACGAAATTAGAGAATTCATTATATTAAACTATTTAATGCTCGCATTAAAGACTCGCCATAGCCTCTGTTCATGACAGCAGGACCAGAGGATATGTAAAATACCTGCGCCTGTTCTGTCACAGTAAAAACAAGAACAGCAGCCAAGAAACCGGGCAGTTTTCTTAGATGTGTCGTGCAGGTATCATGGTAAATTACGAATCGGGCATAATGAAGTTTTTGTAAGGTACTGAGGCAAGCAAATTGAGCATGCTACATATCATCCCATCTAAGTCAACTGTCAGCATTCCAGAGTACAAAAATTTATTGACATACTTAATAGTCAAAAGCAAAGAAATTAATATAGGCGATACACTCAGGAGATATAGTACAACACCACATCACAATTTATATACAATGAGAACTTACAGCTTTCAAAGCGCTAGGGAATGCATTTAGTCTGTAAAACTGTTCAGTAGGTACAATGTCTCACATATTTATAGAAGAAGAAATTCTATTGAGGATAAAAGTTAGCAAAAAAGTCTCATCACTTTGTTTTACCACCAATCAAAACATTGTTGTTCACTAGCTGCTACCCAATTTATTTGGTAGCTACTAGATTAAGTTATTTTAATAATGTTTTAGAACTATGGATAGAGATTTTAAAATGCACAATGAGGCAATAATCATTTAGAGTTTAAGATTCTAAAAAAGAACACTCAAGTAATTAAAAGGAAGACATAAAAAGGTATGTCAAATTCTGACCCACATCAGTGACCAAGAGTAGACTTATCTGGAAAGTGCAAGATATGGGATACTCTGGCAGGTCTACAAATAAAATAGTAACAAAGAAATGTAAAAAAATGTTAAGCCCCCCCCCAAGCTGTTTAGGAGCTGACTGTTTACACATAGACACCCTGAAGATTGCAATACCAATTAAACTTTATCAGTTCCTTATGTATACCATTTAAATAAGAATTGGGACCGATTGACAAGATTAATTCTCTATGATAAAATAACCAAGTGGGAATATTTGTTTTCAATAAAATGACTCCAGATACAACAGATAACTTCAGAACATTCCATCTTAAGTGTTCCTGAATGGTACCACATATTTTCTTGTGTCAACCTTAAATCACAAGACACAGGGTAACCAATGGTCAAGCAAAAACATCACCTGAAGAATATACATTTTTAAACAACATAATTTAAAATGCTGGAAACTTTTAATGGTCAACTTTCTTTCTCTGCAATGTTGTTGTTGTGTCTTTCGGCTTTTTCCCGATTAGGGGTCGCCACAGCGGAACTCCGGTCCGCTAATGATTGGTAGTTGATTTTTATATGCCAAGTTACCAGCCCTGATGCACAACCTTCAACGAAGGTACGCCCATTCACGCATGTCTCCACGCAGAAGACGCTCTAGCTGAGAATCGAACCGGACAGCGTCTTACTGTGAGGCGACAACGCTACCGCAGCACGAGTTAACTGTGATTAAAAGAAAGAACATATTTATCAGATGAGGGAGATTTAGGCCATCTCCTTGCCATTTATATCACTTCAATTCAAGTATTTTATGTGCGTATTTGAAGGTTTACTAATTTAGTCTAAAGACCTGTAAGATGAAAATGCTCACTATCACCAAAGTGTTAAGGATAGTTATCTGTGTGTGCAGCGGGTTTTGTTAAAATTACCTAGGACAACAGCTGAGTCACAGTCAAGTACTACCACTGTTGCTGAATCAAACTAAATGTACTGTTTACGCAAGTAGACATGCAAAAAGGATCAAATCTATACAACTATAATTAGTGGGACACCTTGCAACTAAAATATTATAAGACATCTTCACCGAGTTAAAAGTTAATATTTAGACAATGAATATAGTAATAAAAATGTATCGTGACAAAAGCTGGGCTGGTTTAAAGTCAGAAAATGGAAGCAAATAAAGAAAGAATACAAATCAACTAATAAATAAACTAGCTTCATTTACTTATTCTGGTTGGTATTTTTGTTCTCTCCATGAAATCACAGATTTGGCAATGAAAACAATTACAAATTACAGAATTTTAATGTTCTGTGTTTGCATGTATATTCTGAACAAATTACAGCTGTACCCCTTCCAAATGAAATACTTATTAAAGTGATTTACCAATGTTTGTATACATATCACAGCATTTGAGAAGTAATGTGCTCTGGTGGCATTTTCCAATGTGTTTTTTTTAAATAACAAAAACTTTGCAAACTTTTTATTAAACCATGGTCCAAATAAATTTACTGCAGTCTACGTTGACATCACCTTAGATTAATGTGCAGTGCTGATAAAGAAAAAACATCTCTAGCACCAACCCATTTAAGTTTGGGCCTTCATAGCTTTCTAGAAGCCCTCCGATTATAATTTTGTTTTGTTGGCTCTGATCTTTAAATCTAGAAACCTGTTTTGAATGGTACAGTATCAATATGTTGTTTATTACTCTTAGCTTCATAATGAAGAGTTTATCTTCGTAGTTACAGATTAATTATTCAGAATCCTTCATTCTGAATAAGATGTGAAAAACTGCATACAGATAACTATAGTTAGGTTATTGGCACCTTGTTGCATTGGAGCTAGTCTGTCCTTCAGATCACTTTTAAACAGTTTAAAGCCAATTCTGATTTTAATGAGACTCCACCTTTTCCAAACTTTTCCAGTCCTGACATCTTTTTCATAACAAGCCGTGAAAGTCTAGTTTTGTCAGTCTGTCTCTCAAATCCTTCAACTGTGCCTATGACCAAGCAGTGAGAGAGGTGGGACAGTACAGGAAAGAAATGTCAACACTAGATGTGAGAAAGTTAGAACGTTTAATACTGAAATACAGATGTCATTATGACAGATACTACACTTACATCTTTGTAGTAACATCACTGCACAGAAAATAAGCTAAGGCACAAGACAAATGAGTTATGCTAAAGTATTAAAAGAAGACAAGGTAGTGGGAGAGTGAGAAGCTAGCTCCTCACATCTCTGTGGCCATCTTGGCCATGCCAGTGCCTCATATTTTGAAGGAGTACTGGTGCATCATGTTTCATTGGTATACATATGTGCAATAGATGGCTGCGCTGTACTTCACTGCCTCCCACTCACCACTGCTCCATCTTACTCGTTTTTATGCCACCACACCACATCAAGTTGCAAAAAGGTGGGAGATACCATGCTTGCCTATGACAATGAAAATTAACCATGCAGCAACTACTTTTTTAACGAATCCCACACATGTAGCCATGGTATGCAGTTTCAAACTCTAATATGATGGAATAGTTTAGCTGTAGTTTATCAGGTGTCCAGTTATATCACTGCACTCTATATTGCAGGGGCTCAGAATAAATCAGTTCTGCATACTGCACTATGACGTACCATAGAAAAAAAGCACAACTGAATTACATTATCTGCAATGGCAATACATAAAATATCTTTTTTTAAATCAATCCAGCACAATTTCTTTACCTTATTCACCACGTACTGCTCCAGTCATATATAAAGTCTAATTTGAAAAGAAGGCTCTGTGTTCACAAATTTATGACAAAAGAGACTGAAGCACAGCAATGTATGATACGTGGCAGTGAGCAAAAGCCTCTGTATCAAGGATGTGATGCAGACTTACAATGATTTAATGTTACAGTACAGTACCTAAATCAATAGACTGTAGTGAAATAAGCAACAGAAACAGGGCAGGAGCAGCTTATAGCAGCTGATCTGCATAATAAATTCTCATTTACTGTGTACTATCCAACTATCCTTGGTGCTAAACATGCAAAGTTTGTAGAAAAAGTGACAATTCAGAAAAATATATACCTGCCTGTGGCATCAGATTCAAGTGGCATATCTACAAATGCATTGCCCTAGAAGTTATTGCTGTCTGGGAAGGAAGGTGTTGTATGTTGAGACTGTACCGCTGGGTACAGCCATCCGCTGTCTATAAAACAGGCAGATAGATGATGATGCCTGGCCTACCAAATAAATTAAGTTACAAAAAAGAATGAGCCACTGTTACATGGAGGCTGAGAACTTGTATGGTGGAAGTCGTAGTGCTTAAGGTGCTTGGAAATGGCGAAAAAGTAGACCTATACTATAACATCATAACATGCTCCTCATTCTACAATAGAGAGGAAATAAAATGCATCCAACCTCGTATAAGATATGCACAGTCAGCAAAGGTCAGATGTAATAGATAACTTTCCCTGCACTGTCCGATGAAGAACTTTTAAACAACATATTGGGCAGAGCAGACCTCCCAGCAGGAATTACCCCTCACCTGCTTCCTAGCTGCTGTAAGAAATGTAAGAATGTCCAGCTTAAAAACCATAACATCTTATGGCTGTATTACTTAGCTTAATATGTCCAGATGTCTTTATGCCTTCATTTCTCAGCGTTTGCTGTGTGTTTCAATTAGTGTAGCTGATTTCTATTATGTATATAACCGGTGCAATTTTATTTATATTTATTTGTCTTACACTGTTCACTGTTTTCTTTGCATATTACATTGTACATTGTTTTCTTTAATGATGTGGGGAAAACCCACCTCCCACACCCCTCTGAATACAGGCCTGGCCAAGTAGAGTCAACCCACTTAACATATAAACAAGTAATATTTTAGAGGTTCTTATAGTTCCACTGGTGGAAACACAGATCTTTGTGGTCCTACCTGAACAATCTTCCGATAAGTGACAGACTCAAAGGTGATACATTTCTTTCTTTTTTTTTTTTTTTGAAATAGGTCCAAGAAGAGAAAACATCTATGAGCTACAGTCTTAGATTACCCTTCTTTTTAACATCTTTACCAACCTTCTCTACTCTTCCTGTCCTGGATCCTCACTGATACAATATGTAGATGATTCTACACTTATCACTATAGCTGAATCACCAACTCAACTAAAATCAGACACACAGTCCTCTTAACTCTGTAGAAAAAGTACAGTTGTGTACACTTACCATAAATGTAGATGTTCGAGTGTATTCACTGTTGCAGTCCTAACCAATGGATTATCCGGCTCCCGGTAGCTCTCGATCGGCCAGAATACCAAAGGTAAGTAAAAATGACGTCGGCTGTCATCGGTTGTAAAGGATGTCAGGGTGTCCGATACAAAAGGAGGCAGCCGACGTCACTTCCTCAGTCTTTCTTGCCATAACTGTCAGAAGCCCCCAGAAAACAAGGCTTAAACCAAATCTAGCCTGTACCTTAGGAAAAGAGAAAAGGGGAAGGAGGGAGGGACAGCAGGACTGCAACAGTGAATACACTCTAACATCTACATTTATGGTAAGTGTACACAACTGTACTATGTTCATCATGTTTCACTGCTGCAGTCCTAACCAATGGCTTGATTACCAAAGCCCAGAGAAAAGGGAGGAGGAACCAACAGAATCAAGGATTGGAAATAATGCTCTTCAGAACAGCAGTGGCAAACCCTGCCCTGGCTCTAGAAAACAAAGGCAAATTATAATGTTTTGTGAAAGTGTGAACTGAAGACCATGTGGCAGGCTCCAAAGTGTCTTTAGTAGCGACACCCCTTAAAAAGGCTGCAGAAATGGAAGCTGCTCTAGTCGAGTGGGTCCTAACCACTTGAGGAGGAACCTTGCCATGAAAGGAATAAGAAAAAGTAATACAATGAGCAATCCATTTAGAAATGGTTTGCTTAGAAATAGCCTTACCCTGGGCTCCAGGGGCAAAGCTGACCAATAGCTGTGCTGATTTCCGAAGGTCTTTTGTCCTGTCCAGGTAAAATCAGAGTTGTCTATGCACATCAAGAGAATGTAAAATCCTTTCACCTCTATTTTGAAGATTAGAAAAGAAGGTAGGAAGGTGTATGGACTGATTAAGAGTCAGGCTGGAAACCACCTTAGGCATAAAGGAGGGGTTGGGTCTTAGAGAGACCCTATCTGCATGGAAAATAAAAAAGGGCTCCACAGCCATCAAAGCTTGCAGCTCTGAAACCCTCCTTGATGAAGTTATAGCCAAGAGGAAGGCAGTCTTTCAAGAGAGAAACTTTAAATCTGCATTAGCAACTGGCTCAAAAGGAGGAAGATTGAGTTTCTCTAAGACAAAATTAAGATCCCAGGCTGGAGTAGGCACCCTTCTGGGAGGTTTTAAGTTGCAAGCACCTCTGAGAAACATTTTCATCAGGGGACGAGAGATAATGTGCTGTTCAAAAGAACAATGAGCAGAAATGGAAAAAACAATGAGAAGAAATGGCTGAAGTATGGATCTTGCTAGAGGAAAAAGAAAGACCACCCTGAAGCAAATAAGCCAGGTATTCCAGGATCAGAGGAAGGGTAGGCTGAGAAGAAGATTCCCCTCTAGCTTGCATCCAATGAGAGAATCTTTCCCATTTGCCAGCGTAGGACTTCCTAGTGCTAGGCCTCCTGGCCTCCCTCAGCATGCCAACCACCTGCTGGGAAAGGGAAGAAAAGGATGAAGTCATACAATGAGCCATGCTGCCAAATGGAGAGACTGAAGATGAGGATGTAGAATGTTTCCCCCTTCCTGAACCAAAAGATCTGGTTTCAGAGGAAGATGTCAAGAAGGAAGGAGGGAGAGACTGCGAAGCAGTGGATACCAATGCTGTCTGGGCCAGTCCGGATCTATGAGAATAGTCCTTGGTCGTTCGTCCCTGATCTTCAGTAATACTCTGGGTTAGAAGAGGAAGAGGAGGGAAGGCATAAACTGACAGCAGCATCCAAGGGAAGGACAGAGCATCCACTTTCCAGGTTCTGCTGTGATGCTGTCTGCTGCAAAAAAAAAAAGGTAGAAGATGGTTGTCTGGAGAGGAGAAGAGATCCACTTCAGGAGTGCCCCAACGTTGAATGATGCTGTAAAACACTGTTCTGTTCAGCTGCCACTCGTGAGGATCCAGGGTCTGTCTGCTCAACTGGCCTGCCAAAACATTGAGCCTTCCTGGAAGAAATTGAACTAGAAGATGCAGGCCCAGGGATGCTGCTATGAACCAAAGATTCATTCTCTGTCTGCACAGGAGGTAAGAATGAGTCCCTCCCTGCTTGTTGATGTACCACATGACTGTGGTGTTGTCTGTCCTGACAAGAAGGGTCCCTGGAGAAAGAAGATGCTTGAAAGCTAGTAAGGCCTGCTGGACTGCCATCAACTCCTTTAAATTTATGTGCAGGTGCATCTGCTGGGCATTCCAACTTCCCTGTATGCATCTGCCATCCAGGTGAGCTCCCCAGGCATAGTCCAATGTGTCTGTGGTAAGAACTTGAGTGGCCAGGGGTGGGCGAAAAGGCATGCTTTTGTTCTGTAGACAGGCTGCTGCCCACCATAGAAACTCTGTCCGCAGACATGGAAGCAGAGGAATTATCACATCGAGGTCCTGTGTGTGTTGACACCAAGTGTTCTTGAGGTACCACTGCAATTTCCTCATATGCAGTTTTGCATATGGAATCATGAGAATGCAAGAGGCCATGAATCCCACAACTTGCAGGTATTTCCTTGCAGGGAGATGGGACAGGCTTGTCAAGTCCTTGAAGTAAACTGAAAGGAGTTGACTGCTTCTCCTTGGTGAGATATATCATCTGGGTGGCTGTGTTCAGATTCGCTCCCAGGAATGTTATCTCTTTGGACGGCACTATTTTTGATTTTTCCACATTGGGAGTGTAACCCAGGGAAGAGAGAAGAGTCTTTACAAATTCCAGATCCTTTAACAGCTCTTCCTGAGTATTTGCTTCAATTAGACAGTCGTCCAAGTATGGATAAATCTGAATTTTCTTTTGCCTGCAAAATGCAATGACTGGAGCCAGGCACTTTGTGAAAACTCTGAGAGCAGTAGATAAGCCAAAGGGCAGCGGAGAGAATTGATAATGTTGCTTGCCCACCCTGAGACAAAGGAATTGCTTGCAACTTTTCCTGATAGGGATGTGAAGATAAGCTTCTTTGAGATCCAATATTACCAGCCAGGAATCCTTTTCTAACATTGGCAGCAACTGATGCAGAGTGAGCATTTTGAACTTTGGAATTATCAAGAAAGAGTTTAGGATGGATAGATCTAGGATAGGATGCCAGGTGCCTTCTTTTTTTGGAACTAGGAAAAGTCTGGAATAGAAACCCTGGCCTACCTGCTGAGCAGGAACTGATTCTATTGCTCCCAGATGTAACAGAGACAAAATTAGCTTTTCTAACTCTGCCCTTTGGTTTGGAGGAGTGTCCGGGAATCCTTTGGGTACTGGAAAGGTTTGGAAAGAAAACTTGTGCCCTAAGGATACAGTTCTGAGTACCTATTTGTCATCCGTGATGGTGGCCCAGACATTTGTAAAAAGGGCCAACCTTCCACCTAAAGGAATCTCCAGGCAGGCAAGAACAGGCAGAAGTTGGGCAGAATCACTGAGAATGTTTAGATTGAGATGCAAGCTTAGAACTTCCCGCCTTGGAAGAGGAAGCTTGCCAACGCTTAGACCTTTGAGGGGTAGCCACCTGTCCCCTAGAAGATTTGTAACCTCTAGGTCCTAGAACGGCTCTGTCTGCTGGTATCAGGGAATGTCCAACTCTTAGAAGGGCAATTCTGACAAAAGCGAGGAGGTTGAACTTGTAGAAAGTAACTGTCTGCATAGATTTGGCCTCGTCTTCCATCTTCTTGAGCACTTCCGCTGAATTGCTGCCAAAAAGGCTGCCCTTATGCAAAGGTACATCTAAAAGCTTAGCCTTAACAGGCTCTGGTAGGGGCTGCTCCCTGAGCCAAGCATGCCTTCTAATAACAGAGCCAGTAGCTGTAGCCCTACAGGAGGCTTATAGAATGTCAAAACCACAATGTAATGAATGTTTATTGACTAGACTGGCAGAATTCGGCAAATCCTGCATATCCTTACTCTCCGCCAACTGAGACACCCCTGCTATCCTAGACTTAATAGCTTCCAAGGTGTGCTGCTGGTACTTCAGCACATGAAAAAGACAATTGGTAAACCTAACAGCAAGAGTGGCAGAGGTATAAACCTTCTTACCCCACCTATCTAGGTTCCTAGATTCCCTGTCAGAAGGAATAGGATTTTTAGTAACAGTGGCCTTAACTCCTTTAGGGCCTTGAGAAATAACCTCTGGATCAGCCAACAGATTCCTGAAAAGAAACAAATGAGAATCAGAAACTCTGTAGTACCTGTCAGGTTTCCTGGGAGCAGGAGGAACCGAATTTGGAGTCAAGGAATTTTCCAGAAAAACATCATCAACCACTTCCCAACACAGGAGGAATAGCCAAAGGCTTATGCTGAGGCAAATCCAAAAACTCCCTAATCCTTTTCTTAGAAAGGGGATAATCCTGACTTTCCCATTTAAAATGTTTCCTGAGAGTATTTAAATTATCACCAAAAGAGAAATCTTCTGGAAGAGAAGCAGAAGGAATGGACTCCTCTGTGTCTGAATCCCCAAAAGGAAAGAAAGCTTGAGAAACTTCTTCCTCATCAACAGAAATGCTAGAAGTATCAGAATCTGAAAAGGACAAAGCCTCAGAAAAGACATCCCTACCTCTTTTAGAAGGAGGAGGCTGTGAACCCCTAATGAGAATCAAAAGGTCATCAGCCATTTTAACCATTTGAGAATGATGGAAATGAGAAGAAACCAGAGCCTGCTTCTTCACAGGCTTATGACTGGAAGATTTACCTGCAAGTCTAAAGGACTCGGAAGGCCTGGCAACTGCTGAAGTTGCAGCCGAAGTCGTCGGTATGAGCTTGCTGTCTGAACAAAGAACGGAGGTCTCGGACACCGGAGTCAGCTTCGTGGCTCCGGATCCAGCTGAAGAGGTAACAGGCGGAAGTTCAGAAGGCAAAATGGATGCCGGAGGCCTGGGGGCCTCTGAAATGGTCTCAACCGAGGCCTGCGGTTGAAAATCTGTGGGCTGCAGGGGCTGCAAAGGCGCCTCACTGGCTACTGCATGACTGACGACCAACCTATCATCATCCAAGGACTTGACCTTCAGAAGCCTGTTGCGGTCCATATCTTTACGTTTCTTGGGGATATCCAAAGACTGAAGATTAGCGGATGCCATACCGACAAACTTAGGCCAAACTCCAAAATGCTTAGCTAAAAGCTTAGCCCGATGATGAATAGTATGCAGATTAAAGGAAGCACAAAGATCACAATTAGGAACTTCGTGATCAAGGCTTAAACAAACAATACAATAGGAATGAAAATCTCTATGGGGAATCTGCTTTCCACAGGTAAGACAATTATTAACCTTTTCTGATATTCGTTAAGGCAAGAAAAGAGGATCCCCAACAGGGTACTTAGCTGTAGTTGACTTTAACTTTGTAGTTGGAAACAAAACAGGTAAACTGCCGACTGGCACTCGTGCAAGAAATGCTTCTGCTTCGGGCTCCGCGGCAAGGAAGACTGAGGAAGTGATGTCGGCTGCCTCCTTTTGTATTGGACACCCTGACATCCTTTACAACTGGAGACAGCTGACGTCATTTTTACTTACCTTTGGTATTCTGGCCAATTGAGGGCTACCGGGAGCCGGATAACCTATTGGTTAGGACTGCAACAGTGAAACATGATGAACACCTGGCTATCTGAAAGCCAACTTATCCTTAATCCAAAGAAAACCAAATTACTACTCTTTCTCCCTAAAAACCTTAACCACATAAAGTCTTCCTTCTCCATACTGTTACAAAATAATACTCAAATACAGGTGGACATCAGTACAAAACTCTTAGGTGTTACTATTGATAATAGACTAACCTTTGATTTACACGTCAATAATTGTATCCGAAAAACATATCTCAAGCTAGGTCTCCTCTACAGAAACAAAAAATATCTTACCAAAACAGCAAAACTAAACCTTGCAAATGCCTACCTCTTACCCACTTGACTTTATAGCTCCCAAATTCTCACCAGCCTCAACACTGGACTACTAAACAAGTTAGAAACAACTTATAACAGGATTGCCAGATTTGCTGCCCAAAATTCTTACAAATCCCATCACTGTCTCTCACTAAATGAACTAAATTGACTAGAATTACCTAACCTGCTTCGGTATAATCAGTTTCTGATTATTCATTCCATTCTCTACAAACCCTCTTTCTGTCCAACTATCTCATCTAAATCTCTCATTACCTACCCACTAGATTACTCCGCAGTTCTGAACAAGGCCTACTAAAAATCTACAAACCAAGGACCACAATGGGTCACCTAGTCTATGGCTTTAACCCTTCCAAGGCCTGGAATAACCCACCACTAGATATAAGATCCCTTGAACATCCCAATCAATTCAAAACCGCTACAAAAAATACCTTCACGAAAAATGGACTTGCCTATGTAATTATCCCCCGTAAACACTCCCCTATAACATTCTACTTCTCTTCTCTCTTCCTTCCCTTCAATAAACAAACTTACTACTTTATTTTCTGCTCTTGGTACATCACTATACAAATATAACTAGTAAAATATTTTAGCTATGTAACTATTGCACTGTTATGTATATAATATGTAATTATGAATGTATCCCTCTGATGAATGTATTTCTATGTATTTCACTTGCCACAGTTTAATGTATGACACTGTAATGCAATAATGTGTGGTACTGATGAATGTAATGTGTGGCACTGTAATGCAGTAATCTGTGGTACTGATGAATGTATTTCTATATGTATTTAATATGTAAAATTTCTATTTTCTGTTGGAGCTTTTCTCCTTGTGCCTCTGCTGAAAATGGGCATTTGTAGCCCAGTCGGACAAATCCGGTCAACAAATATAAAATAAATAAATAAATGGACCTTCAAACCATTTAATGTTTTACTACTGTTAGCCAGCATGAAAATTAATCTCTACTTGCTGCAGTAGTTCAAGGTGCAAATTTATTTATGACGCTGCTGTAATTTCTGCAGCAACAGACTGCAACATCAAAGAAGGCACTGGATCATTTAGTTTCAAACTGAATATTCTAATAAATAAACAAATAGGGCAAATGTCTCAGTTTTATATAGTTTTATTCACCTCGATTTTCAGGAAAGCTGGCATCTAATTCTTCTGGGCAGGCATGACACGCACAGTTGGGGTATAAGGAACTAGCAGAACAGTGGCCCCCACTCCAACTACCATTCATAGGCTGGTACCTAAATCTGGATATCAGTGCAGTGAATGTGTTGAAAGGGCATGAGAAACATACTTACTCTATGGAGCAACATCAAATATGAAGGCTTGTAATGTTAGTGATAAACCGAGTGTGTGGTTACAGCTTTAGATTGTCTTATCACTTACCTCCACCACCTAGGTCTGCTGACAGGATCTGTATCAAACCCAAGTGATACAACTGTGTGAGCAACAGAAAAGGGTCAACATTCACAATTTCTCATAATAGAGCATAGGGCAATTAACCTCCTAGGCATTTTCTCTAAAAGAAAAGCTTTTTTTTAAACACTGTTTACATTTGTTAAAATGTTTTTGTTAGCAGATTTGTTAAACATCCTGAGTAAAATTTTACTAAGTTTTTTTTTTCTTTGCTGTGTCATTGTTTCATTTTGCAAATGCATTATGTACATATGTTCTTGTTGCACATTTGCATTGTTTTCAAAGTCTTTTCGCTGTGTACTGTACAGCATGGTAGCTGAAACGTACACAAAGTATACCACAAATCTCTTAAAACACTTGCTGCCAGTAACAGACTTAGACAAATCAATTTTCATAAAAAATCTGCTAACAGATGCAATACTGGTGTAGTATGTCGACATAACACAACAAATTATTTTTATCCACCGACACATACTGTTGGGTTGATATTTTAAGGAGAAAAAGTAGTGCTAAAAGAAACTTGTGTGAAAAGTCTCTAATTTATTTAAAATCGGTCACTCACTGTGCATGAACAAAATGGAAAAAGACACTTTCCATTAACTGCCTTCAAGAAAAGAATATCAAAGTTCATCATAATTCTTTGCCATGGAAAACATTTCTTCCTGCTGCATCGCTTCTGACATGTTCTATTTAATGGGGTTGCTTGCAAGTACAGCATTTTTATCATATAATAATAACAAAGTAGTAAACGTAGGCATGTGCTGAGCAGAATGGAAATGGGAGGGAATCCTGATTGGCCTGCCTGAATACATCCATTAAATAGCTGATTTGTCACACTTTTTTTTTTTTAAACAAGTAAAAAGTGCATCTGAGGCCAGTTAGGCACTTTTGATTAAATGTCAGTAATGCAAAGCAGAGACTTAAAGGCCTCTCAAATTTATACCATACGGGCTCACTCAAACCCATAAAAACAAGAGATTATGAATGCAACAGCTGTGCTTAGCTTCTGATTTATATAGATGCTGCAACGAATGATTGGAGAGATGCCAGGTATAAATCAGCTGGTAAACATATAATGCCCATATTCATAAATTGCTTTTTATAAACCATCCATCAGCTTTCAATTATTTTTTCTCCCCTTTAATTTTTAATTGGGCCAATAGCAGGGGCTGTCAGAGGGACATAAAGTAGCCCAGATATGATTGCACCTTATACCGATTTACCTTAAATACTATGCTGTAGTTCAGGTTTAAAGGCAAAATCCAGACATCAAACTGACGTTTGTGCAATGCAAATGAAAGGTATTTTTAAATCCTATGTGCAATGCCACTACTTAGAGCAGCAGCTGTCTCTGTACTTGAGAGTGCAGGCCACAAATGATGCAAATCTCCCTCTGGTTTCAGTTTTGTTTCCCAGAATGTTTCTGCATTCATTACTGATCTCACGGGATGCTGAACACATATTCTAGTCACTGACAGTAGACAATAATGAAGAAAAACGAAACCTGACATTTTTTATCAATCTGGAGCAATAGTTTCATTAAAAAAAAAATTCTTGTCAACTTTATATTATACAAGCTTCTTATATAAACCTCATAATTCGGACAGAAGGGTTTGTACAATTATGCATTTAAGGAACTTTTAGATTTTAAAATTCTGTCAGATGGACCTAATTTCTGACAGCAACAAATGATTGATTTTAAGACTAGCTTACTACTGGTCTTTTATTACAGAGGTAATAAACCATAAGAGTGAACAGAAAATGCTGGAAGGAATATTTGGCATTTACAGCTGTTTGACTGCTCAGTTTTTCTGCAGCAATTTATTTTTATTCCCTCAAACAATGATCACTCTATCGCTGTAGTCATATCTGGGTCAGCTACCTATGCTGTTTGTATTTAACCATGCAGCTTTATGACTTACAAAGTTTGTCCTTTGTGTGGTGACACTAACTACAGCAGTCCATTTAATGCAGCTCTTACTTCTATGTCTCACCACAATCCCTAGCAAAAAGCACTAGGGAAAAAGGATGCCTAGCCTACCAAAGCACAAACATCTTAGCAGAAAAAGTATGCAACACGCCTAGCCACCAGCCAACAGGTCAATAGCAGATGTCCTGTTCAGCTACTAGCATAGCTAGGATGGAGCAAAGTGGACAACTGCCCAAGATGCAAAGTGTTAGGGGGCACAGAATGGTACTGCAATTGCAGTCAAACCTGACAGCTATAGTGCTCCATGTGTGTTCTAAACTGTAGCAACTGTTTGCTACTTGATATATTGTAGCAAACAGTTTACCACAGTTTAAAATTAAAAGCATTTTGTTTTTTTTTTTTCATTTTTTTAGTAAAATCTAAGTGTTTTAGCATGCTGTACATTGTGTAAACTGACTGTTGCAAAGTAAACAATAATCTTTTTTTTTTTTTTTTTTAACTGAAACCTGTAATGCTCCATGCGGGATATAAACTGTAGCAACTGGCTACATTTGTAGCAAGTAGTTTGCTACAGTTTAAAAGTAATTTTTTTTTGTAACTAAAATGTGAAGGAGGAGGGTTGGGGCAGGGCACAGAAACATCACCCGATTGGCTTCTGGATTCCAGTAGCCCCAGGTACCTGGCCACGGAACTTTTTTCTCTCTTCCATTGAAGGGTTGGGTCAGGAGGGAGGGGGTGTGGCATATATCTGATCACCTGGTTGGTGTGCCAATAGAAGCTGTGGATTTTTTTTTTTGGTCTTCACTTAGTACTGGCATCCTTCAGAAGTTCTCTTTTTCTTGTTCTTCACTTGAATAGCTGAGGGGATGAAGTGCTAGGTTATGGGACTAGCAAAGAGTGCTGGTTGATCTAGCCATGCCTCTGCATTCAGACTCCTCAGCTTTTTTTTCCTACTATGTGTTCTTGAAAAAGAACCTCTGAGGAATATGCATTCAGTCAACAGTAGCAACCTACTGGGACAATCTCAACCACAAGGACAGCTAATAAGGAAACGCTCAGATAGAGAGAGTGGAAGGGCTCTAAAATACAACACATACAGCATCTTTTGAGTCATTTCATCTGGTAGAACACACACAGGAAATTACGAAAAGTTATCTTGACAAAAGTGCAGGCAAAATACTTTCTATCGCAACATAACAAGGTTGTTTAGACCACTTATTTAAAGGATGAATGGAGGACCTGTAAGGTAGCACAAAGTTATGGAGAGCAGACCATACAACATAGTATTACCAATGTCAAGTCTCACTCTAGAGACAGAAGTGTGACCATAAGGCTTGGTTAAAAGTGCAGAACTTGGACCAAGCATCCATGGTACATACAATATACTCTGAAATCCCCATAACAAAGCAGAATATGCTACAACCTCAAGACTGACTGACTGTGCCAAAACGGTTTTTACCAGCATCTCTGCAACAGCAGAAAATTCAATGAGTAAATCAGGATCAGTTATACCTTGCCATATACCTTGTCTAGTCCTCCATGGAAGAAAAGTAAAAAGTAAATGGACCCCTGTAGCCAATAAAAACCACAGCAGAGGACTCGAGAGAGACAGAGAGAGAGAGAGAGAAGAAAGCTTTTTTTATTCTACTCTACAATAAGTCTATGGACATCATTTCCAATTACATGAAGTGCAATCTTAGTAAGAAGTTTAGATGATTAATTTAGTAATTAATGTATCCATAAATACTTACAACTACTACTAAGATTATTTATAATGCTAAGTGATGTATAGCAAACAGGAGACAGAAAACAATAGTATTATTCATAGATTTTCAGAGCTATATTTCCAAACTACTGCCACAACTGGCTTATGGGCATTAATCAAGGCACATATTTCATACTATAATTACTTATATAATACTAGTAAATGTAATTTCTCATTAATACGTAGGGAATGACAAATCGAAACAAAGACCACTACCATAAAGGTGGCAAAAGCAGGTCAGCATTTTCAATTGTACCCCTTACTTAAATAACTATATGATGGATTTCATGCACTAACTAAAATCGTACTGAGTTATATAATAACATAATGCAACATATTCAAATGTGTTGATGTCTCAGGGTCTGCCCAGTATTTTACTGCCCTTTGCTTAGCAGTTTTACTTCAGAGGACCTGTTTGTACAACTTTACGTATCACAACACCTTGTGTCATTGTGTTATTTGATTCCTTACTGGCTTCTTTCTTCACCTATGTTGAGCATCTACAGAGGGTCCCTCCTGTGCTTCCTCCAGCCTTCTGTGTGTCCTTATCTTTCATTACAGGTTTAAAGTTTGCCATTACTAGAGATTATTCTGGAGCATGGGGGTGAAGCAAGACACAAATACTGTTCAATTGTGCATTCTGAGACCCAACCTTGATCCAGGTTAGTGTTACCACTTGCTGCACAGGTTTATAGCCATACAGTCTCAAAGTTCAACAGCTGGCACTTGCAAACTACCAGTCCTAATGCCAGTGTCATATTCTAAGAAGTCTTTATGTAACAAGACTAGCATTACTGTCAGTTTCTTTTCTGATACACACTTAGTCCCAGACTTGTTTAAGTTCTACTTTAAGGCTTTACACCTAGTGATTTAAATGCATCTAGCTCGGGGGAGGGGGTTGTTCCTTCTTTTAAACTAAGATTCAACTAGCCCATTCTCCCTATGGAATCAACATGCCTTTATGTGTAGCATGATGGCAGAAGTGAACGGTAGGCTTCTTTTCATCTACAATTCATTTATTAATATAAAGGCTTTTTGGCAAGAGATCATGGACTTCCTCTTCCTCATTGATTCAGGTTGGTTCACATTAAACTGTTAGTAATGAGTTACTCAAGCTTTGGGTTAATACCAGATAATTACCTTTTGAAAAGGATTTTGCATCATTTAAGAAAGGGAAAGGGAGTTGGATTCATTCAGGCTGTTATTAATGTCACACACAAGCATGTCCACACATCTAAGACAGGGATTCACCTTGGGAAAGCCACCTCGGGATTGGTGAAATGGAAACAGTTCATTTGTATATTCATCACTTGAACTGGCTCAGTCCTAAGTTGTTCTGTCTTATTTCTCCCATGTTAAACTTAGATGAGTATCAGAATTCATCTAATTACATTATTTTGCCTCTTGCCCTTGATAATTTCCTTTCAGACTGGACTGATTGAGCCAGAGCTACAGGTGGATGAATATAAGAGCTCTGAGACTGCATCACCTGACTATTGTACACCGGACAGTGTATATTCTGCTGCTGTTGTGGCATTGTACATATCAGAGTTCTGCTCAATGAGAAGGGCAGGAGGAAGGATGAAGCACCGAGGAAAGCCCACCAGCCTTCTGTTGGACAAAGTGGCACCAGACCACCATTACTCTCAATACCAGCCACAGATCTCGCACAAAAGTACATCCACGGAGATTTCCACTGTAAGGAACTGATTTTCTAAGCTTTTCCACACTGTTAACAGAACATGCTGTCCAACCTGTTTCATCACTAAAGTCTTTACTTTATATGACTCTGAATTAGCTGCTTGACTCATTGCTAAAAACGTGAATTACATTAGGCAGGAGGCTCTGTCTGGAGCACACAGGTAAGCCTGTATTTAGCCTTGAAGAAATATGGCTGGGAGAAGTCTATAGCTCTTGGCTTTGCAGAGTTCATGCAAATGCTTCCCAGTTTCTGCCCCATTATTTGTAGGTTAGGCTTTTAATGTCTCACCTGAATACCCTTTTTTTGTTTTTAGTTTCCTGCCACAGCTGACCATCAATTGATTGACTGCTCCCCTCTGATGCTCCTGACAGCAGGGAAGGTAACAGGGAATTGTGGGTTCATTTTGAAATTACCCCCAGCTAAAGCCTTCATGCAGCAGTCAGGGAGGGTAGCACAGAGTAGAAGATGATGCCAGAGCCACATATGCTGGTAACAATGATTTTCAACACCTTACCCCTTCTCCTGCAAGCTTTTGTTCTGTGGAGTAGGTGGAGTGAGCCATAAGATGTAGACTCAGTACATGTCTGCCCCAGCCCCTAGACTGGTCATGCCTCCTCAGCCCACCTACACATCCCAGGCCAGCAATGGAGACGCTGGGCTCAGTATTACTCACTGTACATGTACTGTTACTTGGTGATCTTGTCTGAGTGAAGGGGAGAGGCTCCAGTTCCCAAATTACACTCTACCCATCCTTTCTTCCTTCCCTCAATAACAAGCAGATTACTCAGATCATACGGAGGAGTCTCCACAGGTGCAAAGCAGCTCCAAGTCAACTGATCTAATGCAGCTGCCACTACTCTTCATGACAGTTTAAGGTCCTCTACAGCTCGTCTCCTTTTCATTTGTTTCATCTATTGGACAGGGTCATAAAATGGAAGTACGCTTCCATGGTACACAATCTCAGAGTGATGCCCGACAGCTGACTAACGTCATAAACAGGTATCAGCTGTCATTTACTTTGCTGATACCATCTCAGAAGCACCACTTGTATTAAGTACCAAATTCCACCTTAGGACTTACTAGTGGTTGTGCAGGTCTTGGCCGTCTCTCAAGAGGCTTACTGCAATACCATTTACCTGTAAATCTCCAACACTGAGCTTGAAAGGTTGTAGTTTGCACAAAAGTCTACTGTAAAGTTAATAAATGGAGTTTCAAAGCACAATCAGGTCAGCCAACATATAGTCCAACACTTGAACACAATACTATCAACGGTTGTTGTAAAATGTTTAAGGAAGATTTGTTTCTCCCCAGCATTCACTATTCTGCTGCACACTGGTCTCATCTCAAGGACCTGGTCATGGTATGTCACGGACATACTCCCCTGGCCCTGTCACTCTCACTCCATCACCACTCTCACACAGACAACACGTACATGCATCCCCTAAGGGCAAAGACAGCTTCTGTGAACTGTGGTGTTATTAGTGATTAGCATGCATACAGGCAACTCTGGGGAAGGCAGTAAGTAAAACAAGGGACTGGTTCACTGCCAGAATCCCACAGACATGTAGGTAATGAAACCTCCAACTCTATTTTCTATCCCCCCCCCCCCCGAGTGCATGTGTCATATCATCTCCTATTAAACACTTCTTTGCTTCCCTTCAGCTAAACTTACATGTTGTCGTGTCCAGACTCCAGCAGAGTGACTGCACCCTTACCCTTTCTTGGTTAGAAATTATTTTCCGTTTACTGATAACTGATTCTTATTTGTCAAGACAGTATTAGTGGCTTATTAAGATTCATGCTATACTTGCACAACAGATTTAGCATTAGATTTACTTTTGAAAGGCTTAAGGAACAAATTCGTTATTTAGATTTAACAATATGTATTTAGAATGGTAGAGCTCAGCCAACACTCCATTTTTTTTTTTTTAAAGACAGCTGCTTAAGGTCTTATAAATGATATGGTGGTAATACACCTTTCTATCAAACCCCTTTCTTGTCCTAAATAAAAATGAAGTTGCTAAACACCACTAAACTGTACATTCAGCCTAAGAGACTACAGTCCTTATTAATGCTACCTGGGTGACTATTTATATGCAACAAGCATTTGTGTGCCTAATGTTAAATTTTATAAAGGGCTCCTGACCACTGCAACTGGCAAACATAACATTTCATGATGTTGGGCTACTCTGTATGGTATGATTTGAAGACTATAGTACAATCAGCAACAAATTAGGAAACAATCTTTCATCTGTGACTAAAGTGAGAATATGAAGTGAGTTTTGCAGGTAGTATTTCTAATCAGTTTCTCCATTCTCATATTTTCCACAAAGAAAAGGAAAACTTAAGAGACTGTCAGCTATCAGCAGGTGAAGAACACAAGTTGTTAAACATGTTTTTCTTTCAGCTTTGCACCTCACTTTATCCGTTTTTAAATATTTCTTATTAATTCTGGTATTTAGTGAGCGCGACCCAAGTATGAAATACCAACAACTATTCAGGGGTGGGAGGTTGGCATAATGGGTAAGGTGTTTAAAAGTGCAGGGTTTGATTCTCACTAGGCTTAAAATGGACCACAAGGGTAATTAGCCTAGTACTAATCTATAAACTTATGAAGACCGTTGTGTTACAACAGTTCACTCCTATCTATCCTGTCATGCACAATTTGTTATTACAGCTTCCTTTTCATCACTTAGGACTAACAGCATTACATAAGACTTTATTTGTTAAAGTAAATCTGCACTGCAATGTCTAGTAGTTAGTGCAGAGAACCTAAGGCTCTGGCGAGTTTATGACCTGCTTCTTGTGACGTGGCTACAGGGTAAGAATTTTTTCACCTTCACTTGCCTTTTGTGTGACCTTGTGCAAGTGACTTGACCAGACAGTGCTTTCAGGGAATTTTAAATATGGGCTAGGCTTATAAATGGCATTCAGGACTGCACGCCTAGGATACAAAAGACCTAGTCAAGAAAGACTATTAGCTTGTATTGACAAGTTTCTAAAAGGATACCAAGGTTGTGCAAGCCTCTCTTCTGGGCCCTGCTCTGGAAAATAAACGCAGTATTCTGGGACTGTCTGTGTTAACATTTTGCTTCCACTGGTGCCATGGAAGAGTGCACTTTATCTTCCCTAATATGACATAGTACATTTTCACAAAATCTGAATATAAACTCATAACACACAAATGTTCATATCTCAAGAACAGCAAGTGCTTACAAAGTTGTAAATAGAGAAACAGTTCAGCACAAACCATTCTTTAGAACAGCATTCATGTGATACAAAGTAAAATAGGTGCTGTAAATAACTTACAATATATTAGCAGCCATTCAAGCTAGACACACACAGTCAGCGGTATTCAAATGTCATCATTACTTTCTGCCCGTGTTGCCTGGTTATTTGTTTATTAACAGAAATATGAAAATTATGACAATTTGCATTTGTTTACCATACTTTTAACAGAAAGAATCACTAGCAGCTGTGTTACATAAGGCAAGCTTTAAAAACTGATGTATTCTAGCAGTTTGAATGTTAACAGATGTTTTCCACTACAAACCAGGGTACAACATAACAAAACCATCTTCAAACAACAGCTTATTTCCCAACTAAACAATTTGTGGACATACAACTGCCTAGCACATGGCTGACATATTTTAACTCCTTTCTCCTACCCGCTATCCAACCTCCTCTTTAAAACTCCCACAGGTGCACTATATATTATCACATGTTACTTGTAACTGCCTAGCACCTGGCTGACATATTCTAACTCCTTTCCCTTACTGACTATCCAACCTCCTCTTTAAAACTCCCACAGGTGCACTATATATTATCACATGTTACTTGTAACTGCCTAGCACCTGGCTGACATATTCTAACTCCTTTCCCTTACTGACTATCCAACCTCCTCTTTAAAACTCCCACAGGTGCACTATATATTATCACACGTTACTTGTAACTGCCTAGCACCTGGCTGACATATTCTAACTCCTTTCCCTACTGACTATCCAACCTCCTCTTTAAAACTCCCACAGATGCACTATATATTATCAGACGTTACTTGTAACTGCCTAGCACCTGGTGACATATTCTAACGTTTCCCTCACACCATCCAACCTGTTTTAGATTCTCAGCTAGAGCGCCTTCTGTGTGGAGACATGCGTGAATGGGTGTTCCTTCATTGAAGGTTGTGCATCAGAGCTGGCAACTCTGTACGTAAAAATCTTCTGCCAATCGTTAGCGGACCGGAGTTCCTCTGTAAAACTCCTAACAGATGAACTATATATCATCAGACATTACTTGCAACTACCTAGCACCTGGCTGACATATTCTAACTCCTTTTCCCTACCCACTACCCAACCTCCTTTTTAAAACTCCCACAGATGCACTATATATCATCAGACATTACTTGTAACTGCCTAGCACCTGGCTGACATATTCTAACTCCTTTCCCCTACCCACCATCCAACCTCCTCTTTAAAACTCCCACAGATGCACTATGTATTATCACGTTACTTGCAACTGCCTAGCACCTGGCTGACATATTCTAACTCCTTTCCCCTACCCACTATCCAACCTCTTCTTTAAAACTCCCACAGATGCACTATGTATTATCACGTTACTAGTAACTGCCTAGCACCTGGCTGACATATTATAACTCCTTTCCCTTACCCACTATCCAACCTCCTCTTTAATACTCCCACAGACGCACTATGTATTATCACATGTTACTTACCAACTCACTGACACGTATTCCCCACTGTCCCATCTATACCCACTAACTCTCTTCTAGACTTAAGTTAAATAGCTTTCCCTTAAAATGTCAATTTATAGTTTTTTTCTTTCTTCTCTTATCTTTATTACATTTTCAAGTTTATCTGTACTAAACATACTGTATGAGAAACAATCACGTTACTACCAACTATACTTTTAATTGCATGTCTAAACCACTATGCTTATGTAAATGTCTTATGCATTCATATGTTATTATCGGCTACATTTTATAACTGTATGTATAAACCACAATGCTCATGTAAATATCTTATGTATAGTATGTTAGCAATTGGTTCTGGAGCTTTTCTCCCCAGGCCTCTGCTGCAAATGGACAGATTTGTGCAGTGGGACCTCACCGGTAAACAAATGTAAAATAAATACAGGTTTACTACTGTTATAGTAAATATAAGCAGAAAATAGTCAGTGCCTATATGAAGAAACAATTACAGATCCTGTAAGAGGTGTTACATGCTTGATTCTGCAGGAACACGAGGGAACATTTTTTTTTATTTTTATTTTTTTACCAAAAGCGAGTCTCATCCTGTAGATATTCAACCCACTGCTGACAGGTTTAAACCCCAACGTGGGCGTCATCTTCACCAGCCATCAAACATTGTTTAGGCGAATAACATTGTTATTACACCTTCTATACTAACTTTTTATTCAGGTCTGCAGCACTACACACCCTGATGAAGTTTTTTTTTTTTTTTTAAAACAGTGCACTGAATTTCTGTCAAAAACCTAAATGATCACAAAATGCTGGGGCAGTGATTACATCTCAATTAACACTATTAATCATGACATTAGAGATACTAGGTTTCATCTATTCCTCTCTGCTGTAGTAATCCCTGTATTCCAAACCTGATCATATTGGGGAAGACTGACCTGCATTTTTCTGTTGTGTATAGCACACCAGGTGCCATCTTCTACAGTGTTAGATGAAATACAAGGTATGTTAGATCAGATGGCAACTAATCCAAGGCTTACCTTTCTGTACTGATCAAAGAAAATTCAGCAGTAGTATCAGGAATAGCATGCAAGCTCCACAGTCCATGAAAGTGTGGATACAAAGCTCTGCATACCATGAAAGAAACAAGGACCATTTCTTGGCATCATTCCTGTATCCTTCTGCATATTACCTCTCACCACCTTTTATATTCTGTTTGTCACAAGAATTTTGTGACGTCAAGACTTTTAATCTTGGCAAAACAGAATCAATGTCTATTGAAGTGTACAACTGCTACAAAGGCTGTGAGACATCTTCATTAACTGGTAGCATTCTTGACGCAAGGTCCTACTTTTAGATTAAAACAACAAGAGGCTGACTGAAAACATTATGTCAGTACAAAACTCAAAGTAATAATTTATGAGTTTATCAGACAGACAATCACATTTCTGATGTCATTATTGGTTTGTATTGCTTATTTTCCAATACATACAAGCATCTGTACTCTACACCAGTGTATTACTCCACATTATATCCTTCCAACAACCTTCAGCTGACACTCTCTACAGCAATAAAAAATAAGCTGTTTCTAAGTACTCAAGTATTTGTGCATCTGTTAAGCAAGCAGCACATTTCTTATTGCATCTGCAACTTATGGTGCTTCCGAAGGGTGTTGAATTTTTTGTTTTTTTGGTCAGTTGAGTACCAAACTGCGTATGGTGTGGCTACATATACCTCTGTGCCCTACCTATCAACCAGAAGACATTGAAAACAGGAACAAAGACCCTTGAAAAGTAGGTACAACCAGCTGAAAAGCTTGACATCTAATAGCACACAATTTGAATACCAAGCATCACACATATTTTCCAAGTTCTATTAGGAATATGGCATACTACTCAAAAACACGTTTAAAAAACAGAGCGCGACAAATATGATGTAAGAGATATAAGCACATTATCAAAGACAGTGTAAAATCTCTAGACTTTAAAGAACTGTATTGCAAACTTCTACTATACTATATTTATTTGTGTCACTGAAAAAAGGAAAATGCAAGACATGTGCCGTTAAGTTATTGATGTCACTAATATGTTGGTCATACAGTGTGGTTTTCTGTGTTACTAAACAACTTCTAAAATCATGTGTGATGAGAGGGATTTAGAACATTTTTTCAAGGAGTAATTAAGCTTGAAAGTAAGAACAAACCAGCTAAAATAGGTACGAGGTGCAGTGGTCAGTCATGTCTGAAAATAGGAATGATCATCCAAAACAGGGATAGTAGAAAGGTCTGCCTCATTCACATGCACATATAAACATGGACACAACACTCAAAAAAAAAAAAAATAAAATCAGACTGTTTTAATTTCTCAGACCTCAGAAACTAGCCTAATTAGAAGGATGGTGACAGAAAGGGGCATAATAAAATAAGCAATTTTATAAAATCAGTAGCACAGGAAAATAAAAATGTTAAGGCACGGAAAAGATGAGGTTTCTGATGAGACTTCATTGTGGCCAATGCGCTAATAAATAAACATAGGGATCTGTCTCCTCTGGAGCCATTAAGAGGATACGAAAGGGATGTAATTCAGGGCTGAAATGAGAATGATGTCAGATGCTGCTACTGAGATGTAAGCCGAAAAAGGGGCCATGTTGCTATTACTGTGAAGGGTAACAGGCTGGAAAGTTTAACAGTGCAGAACCTCTACTCCATTTGCTACATCTCATTCAGTTAATGGGCTGTGATAAAGGGTAATGCTTTAGCTTTGTTTCAGCTGCCATTAATGTCACACATCTAAAGTATGAACATTTACATGGCAGTAGTGGGGTGAAAGGTCACAGAGGCATTAGATTAGGCTATGACAGGCTGGCTGACATGTTGCTTTCAATAAGAACAATTGTGGTGTCACTGCTAAGTCCATGTGTGTAATGTAGTGTAATGCATGTAATCTATGCTGCTGTGTGTCAGTCTCTCGTTCTCCTCCAGTATTCAGTGTAGACTTTCAAAAACGTAAAAGACTTGGCCAAACACTTTTACACTAACAATTTACAGATGATTTTCTTGTCTTCCATTACACACACACATGCATTTTTCTCTTATTTTTTCTATTTGTTTAATTGCTCAAAAAGTCATTCATTGGTTAATGTCAAACTAGGAAATGGGAAACACTCATAGTACATTCCCACCAGTATAATTTTGTGCACACTGACACATGGCGATTACATTTAATTTTACTCAACTGCTCAGTATCCCAGTTTGCACATTGAAGCATAAAATCATTCTATAATAAATGAAGAAAGTCACTCAGGGGGAGAATGATGTAAGAAAATGCAATAGGTTGAAAGGGGGCCGTCTATGCAATGATTTAGATTACTGTAGTAACAAATCTCAGCAACTACAGAGCAATAATCAATAATGACAAACTGCCTACACTGAAAGTACAGACTGTTGTGCATACGATGAATATCCCCCCATCAACTTAACACTGATAACTTACAGGATGCCCTAACAAGTAACCAAGGAGTGCTTACAGTCAGCAAAATGATTCCTCAACTTTTCTTGCATGTCTTTAATCCTCACCTGATAGGATCAAATTTACACAGCAGTCAGTAAACACACACTTCATCATACACCAGTGTGCACACACATATCCACGCAAACACACTCACACAAAATATGTAGCTTAACACTCACCAACCATCCAGAGGAATTTTATCAAGGAAACAGAGCAAGCAAAACATTCCAATTGTGCTACACGGTCAAATGCCATTCAAACTGAAAAAAAACCCAGAAAAGAAGCTTATAATTTTGTGCACACTTTGATTAACACAACTAGCTGTGGAGGTGAAAAGAAGAGCAGGTAGCTCCTGATGAAGTTTACTACATTAAGTTACACAATCACATACTGACTTATTTTATATTATACAAAGACTGGCCATTAACATTCCAAAACGAGAACGCTGATTGGTTGGAGTGCCCACTGTAAATCGAGCATATACCAATGGAAAAAAGTCCAGTCACTCGGACTTTCTTCTATTAATTTTTTTTTATTAAAAACTGTCAAAAACCAGACACTTTAAAAGAATGAGACAGATGGGACAGAGAAAAATACAAAGATAATCAGGTGTGTTATGCAAAACCATAGAAACGCACCCGATTATTTTCTCTGTCCCATCTCTCCTGTACGTTGAAAGTCTCCCAATTTCAATTTTTATTTTTTTATTTTTGTTAAGAGCAAAACAAAAAAAACAACGGAGGTCTTCCTTTCTCAGTTGCTTCCTTTACACAACACTGATGTACTGCAAAAGCGTGGAAATGAAAGTCTCATACGCATGCACAGTATATCAAGAGGAGTCCAGGATACTGGATTGAAATGCAGAAAAGAAGCATGGCGCCATTATACAAGGACGTTATTTAAGAGAGGCAAGTAACTTCTTTCTTAAATAATGTCATTGTATAATAGCAATAACCCACGGCTGGGTGTGAGTAATGCTGATTTACCCACAGTTGGCTTTGTTTGGTCACGTGGGTAAGCCATGCTAACCATGGGTGAATCTATCATTACCCACCCACAGCTGTGTGTTATTGCTATATTATTTTAATGTGTTTACAGGATTGGATCACTAATCTTACACATGTACCTACCAAACAAGGTACAGTGGCACCACAACACAGAACACATATCCACACAAGATTATCCCACGGGAGGGTGCTAAAAATTTGACACATGGAAGACAGCCTCAAACAGTGCAAGAAGCAAAACATAAAAAGTAGGTTCATAAAAGGTATGGATTCCCTCTCTAATAAAATGCTTCATTGAGATCCAAAAAACTTTAATGAACTATTGGAGATGTCACAGAAAAATAACAGCTATGGAAATACTCACAGTATCAGCTGGTCTTCGAGATACCATCAGCAGTGTTTGAAACAAACTGGATCCTTATTTAATTCTGGTTCTTTCTAATTTGGATTTTCAATGTGCTGCCTCCCTTGGCCCATGAATGCCACCTACCATGTTAGAATTTGGTACTGCTCCCACATTACTAGCTTCACATTAGCCAGGTTTGACATACAAGAAAGTATTATAAATGATAATGAAAACATTAAAACTTGCTAGTCAGTTAGCTAAAGAAGCTCCTGTCAAAGCTGGATGCAGTAGCCAGAATAGAGTATTTCTCTGCATTTTCTCTGCATCAGGCCACACCAATAAGAACAGCAGATCAGCTTCAGTGCTCAAAAAACACAATTCCATGAAGTGACCTTTTAAGGTAAATGAACTTAGGTGACCAAAATCATGTGACCACTATTGTCAAACACCTTTAAATTCTCAACATTTCATTCAGTTCTGGCTTATATAATGCCCCAAGATATAAGATCCACATTTGACTTTTTTTTTTGACAACTGTGAGGCAAAATCAGCACTGCAATTAAGTAAGCATCCTTATTTCGTTCTATTAGAAACAAGCAGGATTCAATAAAATGGACCCAAACACATTTTGAGCGATCTGTTGAGACTGGCTTTGTGAACTATAACATTATGTGGTATTTTCTGACAAAGTACTAGGCAATGAAGGTACAAAATCATCTTCCAAACAGCATTGGAAAATGCTCATCACAGTAGCTCAGCAGTAAGGGGTTTAACCAAAATGTGCACAGTATATCAAATCATTGCAAGTGCTGCAGCCACACCCTAAGCAGACGCTCCTCTCCTATGCTTGTCCCATCCAGTATGTTAAAACTTTTTTGCTCAAATAAAGAAAAACACCACAGCTGTAAGTAAACACCCCTTTGACAAATTTCTTCAAGCCACCCTGTGAATGTGAAATAGAAGTTATGTACTTACCATAACTTGACATCTGTGTTGTCCTATTTCACTATGCATCATGAATAGGTCTTTGGATCCATCCTGGGATCAGACTCTGCCATTTCTTCCAGACATACGATCTGAGCTTCAAATTCCTCCAACTCCCGTAATGCCTCACTCCTCTTTAAACCCTCAGATAGAGTTGCCACCATTTCCTGAAGATTATCCAAAAATAGAGTTAGATAGAATTGAAAATGGCCAAAAGGCGCCCAAACTAGAAACCAGTGTGTCCCCTCATATGGCTCTCAGCTGTAAAAGGAAGGGGGAAGGAAGGTGGGATGTGATGCATAGTGATATAGGACAACAGAGATGCCAAGTTATGGTAAGTACATAATTTCTAAGCTGATGTTGTCCATTTCACTATGCATTACAAATGGGTCAAAGGCCCCCAGCAACATAAAACCCTAGGAGGGCCCTATGGAAGGATATACCTGAGCATTCTGTAATCAAACGATGCTCTGTTCCTAGAAACAATGTCCAGCTTGCAGTGAGATACAAAAGTGTGAGCTGTGGACCAAGTAGCTGGAGCACAAAACTTCATCACCTGAACTTCTTGCAGAAAAAGCAGATGAAGTTGACATAGATCTGGTAGAATGGACTCTAACTGGACGGGGAAGCTGTTTTGCTCACTGAGAATAAATTTAGCTACGGTAATTTTAGAAACGGCCTCACCTAACCTGTTTGAAGAAAAGGCAACGAACAGTTAGTTTGATTTCCTGTGATCTCCTGTTCTATGTTGATAAAAATGCAACTGTCTGTTGTGCACATCCAAAGAATGTAGCATATACTCTCCCTTATTGGAGTGATTATGAATAAATACAGGCAAGGTGAACAGTCGAACTGATATTTGACTCTCAAGTTTATTTGGAATGAAAGAGTGATTTGTTCTGAGCAAGACGATCTCTGAAGAAAGTGATATATGGTGGTCGAGAAGACAAGGCTTGCAATTCTGGCACCCTTCCGGCCAAAGTAATGGCTACCAGAAAAGTGGTCTTCCATGACAAAAATTTTTAAGTCACATGAGCTGGCATGTTTGAAAGATTTCAGGGTCAACTCTTGAAGCACTAAAGTGAGATCCCAAGGAGAAGGGTCTTTAATCGGGGGCCTAAGGTGAAAAATATCTTTCATAAAGGTCCGACATAACTTAGACATGGAAAGAGACAAGGGAAAACCAGCATCCTTCCCCCTACATTGAAGTTGGAGATACTGGCAAATTGCAACTTGATGGTGGAGAAAATAACTCAGAGCTGGAAGACTGACGTAAGAAACATCAAGATGTCAAGGACTGAATCAGAAAATGGGTCAATATTTTTCTATGAAGCCCAAATTGAAAATATCTTTCATTTACTAAAATATACTTTCTTGGTGGAGAACTTTAGAGAAGCGAGAATGATTTTTCGGACTGGGAAAGCTATTCTGGACTTTTGTATGATTACTGGAATTTGAGAAACCAAGCAGTTAGTTTGAGGGATCACAGACTGGGGATCTGGCATTCTGGTGGGTGAGATATCAGATCCTGTTTGGGACCCAGTAGACAAGGGGGACACCTGCAATGAAACCGCAGGACGGGGAACCACACCTGGCAAGACCAATAAGGGGCAATGAGGATTATCTTGGTCTTCAACCTGTTAGTTTTCTGAAGAACTTTGGGTATCAGGGGAATTGGTGGGTAAGCATAGAAAAGATCAGAGGGCCAGTCATGGACTACAGCATCCCTGGGCAACTCCCCCAAAGGCGGGATCAGTGCAAAGTACTTGCTTGCACTTGTTGTTTAGGGGAGAGGCAAAAAGATCACAGCAAGGCTGGCCCAACGACTCAATATTTGCTCCACTGACTGGTTCAAGGACCACTTGTGTGAGCTCAAGGTCAATCTGCTGTGTCTGTCTGCAAGAACATTGGATTTCCCCTGGGATGTGCATTGCAATGAGAAAGTGGTTTGAAGACATCGCCCATTCCCAAACCTTCATGGCCTACCTGCACAACGGGCAAGAATGGGTTCCCCCTACTTATTGATGTACCAAACCACAGACATACTGTCCATCATAACTGCAATTGTTCCCAGAGGAATGCAGTCCTGAAAGGCTTGCAACATGAGAAGGACCACCCTCATCTCCAGAACATTTATGAGCAATTTGGTCTATTGTGAACACCACGTGCCTTGAACCATTTTCCCCCAGAAAGGCCACCCCACCCCAACAGGGAGGCATCTGTGGTCCCTATGGCTGAAGGAGTGTGAAGAATGAATGGCCTTCCAAGATGGAGGTCATTCGTAAACATCCACCATTGGAGATGGCGCCTGAAAATCGGAGAGAGCCTGACTGGAGCTGACAGGGGATGGCACCGAATTGATCATTGTACTGTTAGGGTTTACTGGAGAACTCGCATGAAGAAACTGGCCAGGGTACCAAAAGAATGGCAGCTAACATGGATCCCAGGGCCATGAGGACCAGTCAAGCTGATGGATTCAGGGTGTCTAATAAAAATGTAACCTAATGTCTCAGGGATAAGTTTCTTTGACGGGAATGGGATGCTATCTATGTTGTTGTGTTTAGCCTGGGTTCCAATGAATTCTATATCCTGTACTGGAGTCATCTTGGATTTTACCATATTTACTGTGATCCCCAGGAAGTGAAACAGGTGTAATAAACTGGACAGCCTGCAGTAGTTGATGCCTTGTGTGTGCAGTCAGGAGCCAATCATCTAGGTAAAGAAACACCTGGAATCCTTGCAGACAGAAATGAACTGCAATCACTGCCATGCTTTTCTGAACATCCAGGGAGGCGGTGGTGAGGCCAAAGGGCAGTGCTCTGAACTGGCAAAGATTGGCCCCCAGCTGGAAGCACAGATATCTCCTGGAGTGCTGTCAATTTTGATATGGTAGTAAGGGTCCTTGAGATCTACAGAGCACATCCAGTCATCCTTGTGCAGCAGTGTCAGAATGGGCTGCATCGTAACCATGTGGAACTTCAACTTCTTTACAAACAGATTCAGACTCTCAGACCCAAGATGAGTCAAAGGTTCCCTGTCTTCTTTGGCACCAAAAAGAAGCATGAGTAAGCTCTGCACCCTTGTTGTTCAGAGGGGACCTGCTAGATGACTATTTTGTTTAGAAGTATTTGAAGTTCTAAAAGAGCACTCTCTGACTGAATGGCATGGGAAGATACCAATCAGAACTGGGAGGAGGAAGGGGAAAGGGAATATAGTGAACTCTGGATATTATATTTAATACCCAGGCATTGCTTGTTATGTCTGTCCAGACTTCTGGGTGTAAAGAAAGTCTGGCCAGACTGCTGCCAGATTAAGACAGTTAGGCAGCACTTCAGGAGTGCTGGAAGGGTCTTGTCAGAGAAAGGTTCCCTGAAACCCTGATTTTGCAGACCCACTCTCCCTCTGGGATGGCGTCTGCCATTGATTCCCCTCCCACTGCCTCGAGACAGGATTCATCCTATGAATCAGGAAAGGGCCCCTGGGATTTACAGAACCAAATTTTCTTCCCACTCTATTGGCTCCTGGAAAGGTCCGTTGTGGTGAAGAAAACTTGATCCTTACAACAGATATGGTATGCCTTCCTGTTTGCTGCGGGTAAGAGTTTCCTTAACTGAGGTCCCAAAATGGCAGATTGGGTCTTGCCTTCCTGTTTGCTGCAGGTAAGAGTTTCCTTAACTAAGACCCCAAACAAGGAGAAAGCATCAAAGGGGGTATTTATGAACGATGCCTAAAAGGGTTCCACAAACCCACACAATCTCATCCAGGCATGTCGCCTAAGGGCTATGCCTGAACCAGCCGCTCATGAAGTACCTTCCGCAGTATGTGAGATTAACCTCATTGAGGAGTTAGCTATAGAGGACATAGTGGTCAGCCGAGGAGAAAACTTTTTATAATCTTCCTCAGACAGTGACTGCGTCAGAGGTGGAGATTTCCTTAATCAAATCTCTATGAAAGCATGTGAAATGTGCAAGTAATTCAATGCTCTCAGTGAGAAGGTGCCTCTCCAAAGCCCGAGACTCCTTGTTCAGGGGATGAACAGAGGAGCTCTGTTCCACTAGCTCCTTTTTGGTGGCTGCAGACACCACAATGGCATCAACTAGGTCACCTTTACTCCAAAAGGAGTGGTCGATGGGGGGGGGGGGCTAAAATACTTACCAACATGTTTGGGAATTGGTTCTGATGTGTCAGGCTCTTTCCAAGCCCTGCAGATGAGGAGGTCAATGAGCTCATCCATTGGTGGGGTCTCCCAGGATGTACATGGGCCTGTCCCGAATGCCTTTAAAAACACTGACTCCTCCGAGGAAGGGGGTTGGGAAGACCATCCACCCTTTTGCTTCAGAATTTCCAAGAAATCCCCAAAGGAAATATCATCCAGTGGAGATCCACGGGACCCCTCCCCTTCATCAAAATCAGTGTCCTCTGTCAGCGAACACAAGGGAGAGTCTAGGCGCTTCCTCTTGCACCAACGCTTCCAAAGAACATCCTCTGCTGGGTATTCTGGGGAGGACTTCGAAGACAGGGGGATCTCTTGCTGTGGGACAGACTGAAGGCTTTCTGGGAGAGGCTGACCATGGATCTGACAAATGGAAGCAAAGCCCTGGTCTGCCGGGTAGGGCCTGGCAGAGGAGAGACCAGGTCTATAGGAGTACAGAATGCCCTCTGTGCCACCTGGAAGGCAGTAAATGCCAAGAGGACCTGTCCCCCTTCCCCAGTGGCCAAGACCATTAAAGGAGACAAGGATGAGATCATCCTGGATCAGACAACTCCAGAAAGCACCAGCCTTGAGCTGTCAAAGGCAGAGGCCCCCAAGGGAGGGCTGCTCCGAAAAGGTTGGAGCCGACATCAGCCCCCAAGGACTCTGTGCAGACCTTTTGCGTCTGGGACCTGCTCAGCTCGAAAAGAATCAGAGCAGAGCTTGTCAGTGACATTGTCGGGATTGAGAAAAAAAGATATTCCATGGTCCAATGCTTTTCCACTTGGAAGCATCAAGCCCTGCGGCTCCAAAACCGAAGATAGGATCGGAGGAGGAGGCTGTAGTATAGGTGTTGGAGCTCTCACAGATCCAGCATGGGTTGGAGAAGGCAAGATCCCCAGCTGGATCTGGGCTTTGAGGAGACTTCTCATCATCCAATCCATATCAGAGTGGGACAGCTGAGAGTATCCAAAGGAAAAAGACGAGTGCATTGACCTAGCCGGCAACATACTGGGCAGGAGAGTCTGGACAGGGGAAAGGGATTTACTCCATCTCAGAGTATGGCTCTGAGACTTCTGGTCTGACCAGGAGTCTGCTCTGGAGAACAGGAGCTGCAGATCTGAACAGGCTCCACTGGTTCTGATTGGGTGCTCAGTCCAAGGTCTGTGAATCCAGCAGAGTTGAGGATGTAGTCAATGGAGGCTCCATCGGATCCGAAGGCCCTCTCAGATATGGAGAGAAATGAGAAAAAAAACGGATCTGAGGAAGAGGAATCTGAGAGTCTTCTCTTGTCCAGAGCAGAAAACATGGTCCCGTGAGAAATAGAATGGGCACGTTTCTTGGCTATGAGGTTCTGGACTCCAGAAGCAGTGAGAAGACATTGTAGAATAAGCTTATTATGCTGGTCTGTGAGGGTCTGAGGGATGAAGGTCAAGCAGATGTCACATGGCATCTCCAAGTGCCCCAGACCCAGGCATCTCTTGTGGGTGTCAGAATGGGGAAACGTATGCCCACAAGAGGCACACCTCTTAAACCCAGAGGGCTTTTCCGGCTTCTCAGACATGCTGGACTAGCACTCATGCACATAGTCTACAGGCAAGAAACCTAGACAATATAAAACTAAAAGAACACAAGGAAAGTTTTTAAGAAAAATGAGGAAAGGAAAGGGTAGACGGAGGGCAGGAAAGAAACCCCAACACCAGCAAACAACTACAGATAGAAAAAAGCCTAAAACGGGAGGGGAGGCTAACAGTAAAGTACTAAAAAGACTATAAAAAGGCTATAAAATAACCAGTTAGAAGAATTTTACAGGAAACAAGAAGAAAATACTACTTATCTGAGGGAGGCTCAGAAATTACGTTTGTGCTGGAAGGCAGCAAATGAGATCTGAGTGTTTGAAGAGGAGTGGGGTATTATGGGAGTAAGTTTGAGCTCGGATCGTATGTCTGGAAGACAAAGGCCGAGTCGGATATGAGGATGAATCCAAAGACCCATTTGTGATGTAGTGTGGAAATGGACAACATCAGACACTACCGTTTTACAGATCATGGCTAAAATTACTTTGCAAACAATCAGTATGTTGGTCTTCCATTCAGTTGTGCAAATTTACCTCTGGAGCACATGCAGAACCAGTTTTATTACATTTATTCATAAGGTAAGATCAGAAAAGATAGTGAACAACTGGTATGAGATCCTAGAATGTGTGATGTACAGCTTATTAAATGACCCATTCAATGGGGCTGAAGATGGGTGGTAAGAATAGGAAAGTCAGGAGTGGACAGCTGTAGGAGCTAGCTGCAATAAGAACACACAGTTGACAGTCTACTACTTTTTTCTGCTAGCAAAGCATTTGCATGTATATGTGCTGGTCTATGCCTTGATTTGGTTCAATATCTTGAAGCTACCAAGTCCTTCTTTTGTGAAACTTTGCATGTGCTACCAAGATGATACAGAAAGAAAGGAACCCCAAAAAATCTATGACCTGCTGCTGCTAACCAAGTCCTTTATTTTCTAAAGGCCAGTAGCCTAAGACTCTGGATTATATAATCTGGTCATTATTCAAACTGAATCTAACTCTGTTTCCTAGAAATGAATGTTCTGACCTGCTCTATATTTTGTGATTTATTAGACGAGAAGTTGCTCTGCCGACAACAGATGCTACAGTAACAAACTGGATGATATGTCTGCAAATCAGGTTGTCACCAAAGTATGACAGCACCTAAATAAGATGTTATCTTTAGGAAGAAACACTGGAGATAAGCACTTTGTGAATTCTCTTAGAGCTTTTGACAGACAAAAAGGTAGGGTAACCTGGAATCTCCTTTGTGCGAGTGATGCAGGCACGTATTGTCACATCCTGAGTAGCTACCCACATCTCAACTTCTCAGAGGTAGCAGTTTTAAAGGCCAGTATGAAAACCTTCTTACATGGACTTGTTTGACGTATGTCTAATAAAGACAAAAAAACCTGCTGTCTTTCCTTAGTTGTTGGTGTTTGTCTTTTTGGCTTTTCCCGGTTAGGGGTCACCACAGCGGAACTCTAGTCCGCTAACGATTGGCAGTCGATTTTTAGTGTGCCAAGTTGCCAGCCCAATGCTCAACCTTCAACAAAGGTACGCCCATTCACGCATGTCTTTCGGAGGCCACTTGACCACGTGGAGGACATGCAGACTCCACACAGAGGAAAATTTGGAATATAAATCTTTACATGAGGGCTGAGAGGCATCAGGTACCTATTATACTGACGTTCTCTGCATTTGCAATGCCAATCTGAAAAATTCATATACAGGCTGAAGTGAAATGCAGGAAACTAGCCCTCATATTGGTAAATGATAAAACTCTAGTGTGTACCCCTCGGGAATTACCTGAAGAATAGCTGCCTGGCAATGTCTGCTACTGGATGATTAAACAATTTTGAATGCTTTGATTATCAAGAGATGGCCTTGCAGCAACACAAGAGAAAATGTGTCTTGTAAACAATATGGAACATTTTGTGACTGCTAGAAGTGTTTAGAGGGTTCCAAAGTGCTCCTTTTTTATCCCCTCATACTGGGTACACTTTCATTTTCTGTAACAAAAAAAGTATATTTTGTTAAGGAAAAGGGAATATTTTTGCATGAAATATATTTTTTTGCTCCCCACAGCTGACTACTGGTTGCTGTTAGGACGACTTCTCTTCCACTGGGTCAATTAAACCTCTTTGCCACGCTCAGACTGACTCCAATTCAGTTTTGGGACCAGTGAGAAGTGGCCTCATGGGGCAGCATCACATTGCTGCTGAGGGTGTTATTTTGATTCAGAACTATGCCCCACCTCACCGCATTACTGCCACCCAAGCAGTTCATCTATAATGGGCTTGCAGCATATTCGACATGCCTGTGTGTGCGACTCCACCTACACTGCAGAGAGCACTGCCCCCATGTCAGTGACCTCCATCTGGGATCAACCATGGAAGTGCGCCTGGGTCCATACACTCCCCTCCAGGTTTAGGCACCTCATCCTTCCTGCCTTGTCATCAAGCACCCAAGCCACCAATCAATCTCAAGTGACACAAGCCATACTAAAGACATTCTCTCTCTATACCAGCAGGGAGGGTACACGTGACGCATACTGTAATCTGTAGTAATTAAAGCACCTCTTCTGTGGCTTGCCAAAATGCAGTGTCAGTATCAAAAGAAGCATCTAGGACATTCAATCTTATAGCACCTTGAAACGGTTAAGTATCAAGACAAACATGCATCCAAATAGTACGTGCCGATGCTGCTGACCACAGGACAATGATAGCATCATAGGCACCTGTAATAATCTGTGTGTCCATCTCGTCTGCTGTGGACATCATCGTCCTGTGTTTCGCTCTATAGGGTGTCAAATTCTTTTTATGAAATACAGGTGCAGATTCTTTTCTAGAAGCTCTACAAAGATAGAATGTTTATCTGGTGGCAACACAGTAATGGCAGTAGACTCCCTCTGATAATGCAAACACAACAGAAAATATCCGCAGGATCAGCTTTAATATTTCCTTCTGCAAGGACTATGCCTCCTAGGAGTGGGATGGTAGGTTAGTGGATTCATTAAAGAATACCAACAGGTGCTGAAGCGACTTAACTAAAGGAAGTTCTGCTCTGAGATGAGCAGTGCACTCACACACAAAACACCATTATCACTTCAACCACAGAACTGTCTCAAGGTATGAGCTGCCCCAAAGGTAGCATCTTCTAGGAGGTAGCTTAAAGTAGAGAGACTGGCTGTTAAAGTCTGTGCCAGTATGAAGGGGTAACTCTGCTTGTATTATGCAAACCTCTGTTGCAGTGCTGTATCTTCACTGGAAGACTTTCAAATATCTGAAAATAAAACGAGTGGCACCCACGAGTTGGCACTGAGCCCCTAGACACCAAGAACCATCCTAAAATAATATTCTCCATAATTTAGCAAGGCGAGGCAGGATCAGACCATGCCTGGCCACAAACTAATGATGATCTGGCTAAGGGTGATCATGTAAAACATTTAGTGATCATTCTGTACTTCTTCATGAATTTTAAGAATAATAACACAACACTTAATATGAGGGTTTTCATTCTTATGGTGATGTTACTAAAGGCTCTGCCTGAGAACGGTTTCACTCTCTAGCATATGCATCTTCCTAAACCAGCACTATTGTAAGGGATATTTTTCGACCTCATAACTGGCAGTGATGATGGCTCTTGGGGACTTTTTTTTTTTTTTTACCTAAGCCACATATTTACCAACAATGGTAAAGAGAATGTCACTACAATAATGACCCTGCAAAAAGGCAATAATGTACATGCTTAATGAGTTTATGACGGAAACGCAGTTAATGAAATTAAGATTGCAAAGCAACAAGAAACACTAAATATGGTGTCAGGTAGTACTGTTCATTCATTTGGGCCTCACGCTGACACTTGTGAAGATAAGAGTAATCAAAAGGTTGGGAGGTCTAAGGGAACACTGGACCCCTCAGAAAGTTATGAGGTCCATGTCATAGCACTGTACTTTCCTACCTTAGCTGTCCAGTATGGCCTAATACTACCCAACCTGGGTGGGGTCATTATTCCAGGAGAATTCGCTAGTATTACAGCTGGTTTTCCACAGCTTAATTATTAAAACATACATTTTTATAATATTCTGATATAATATAGCTAGTCTGCCACAAATATACAATATGGAAATAAATTGCTGCATTTAATTGTTTATTTAAATTTTTACACAAGTGCCTCTCCAATACAATAAGGGATATCATTATTTATGGATGATGGAGCTCTTATTTTGTTAGAATATGTCACAAGAATTCCACTTGTCTCTGTGTGTGTGTGTGTGTGTGTGTGTGTGTGTGTGTGTGTGTGTGTGTGTGTGTGTGTGTGTGTGTGTGTGTGTGTCTTCAGAACTAATTTCTTGAGATTCAAGAAACAAGGAGAATTCAGGCAGGGGTTATCAGTTTGTTTCACTGAAGAAATTGTAACTAAATTAATTTTATTTCCACTGGCAATATTACACCATGGCATTGTGCTGCACTCTGCAGATGTAAATGAGTATAGGGTCCAATTAAGTGGTCTTACATAAACAGAAGAGGGAGATAGAGTCTAAGTGGGAAATGACATGGGAAGATTTACTGTGTTGAAATTAACATTTATTGTTTATGCTGAGTTGTTGAGACGGCTGGTTAAATATACATTAGGAAGTATACATGCTTTTATGGTCGTAATGGAGTCTCCTTCTCAGTTTAGTGAAGAGAGACAGAAACTGTTCCAAATTCAAGGCAGGTCCGGATTTCTTTAACTGCAAAGTATGGATGCACTAAACCACTTCAGCAGGCATTCCTAAAAGGCATAACCGACCTTGATCTTCTGTAGCGTATGCTAATCCTTAACGAGTAGAGAAAAATGCACCATTATGACATCAACAGATGTCAACACATCTCCTATGTAGCACTAGATGCCTTGCAGGCACACACACAACTGGTCGATTACTCTTTGCAGAGATATCAATGTGACAAGGTTCATTATCAGCTAAGTGAGTGCAACTCCTGTGCTGCGGAAATTCTAATACAAATGTGTTTTTCTGTTTATAACAAATCACTGTGTAGATGGTTTCATGCCATGCCTATGCATAATGTGATGGCTAACAGAGCACCGCTTGTATCACTTAGGAGAAAAACAACAACATTTATGATGTACTTGCTGAAAGCAAATGGATCTACTGCTGTAAGTACATGGAACTGTTTATCTGGTGACTCCCTCTGTCACTTCATGTATCCATTTTGAATGCTTTGCATCTAATCAGTGCTAAAATGTATTGAAGCTAATTTCTGAAACTGGAATAAAGAAAATAATCTAGTTCTGCTAGCTTAAAGGATTAAAACTCTTAACTACTTCCCAGATGAACAAATTTGACTGGTGAGCTTATGGCTTACTGGAGCTGGGGGTGGGGGGACATGAGTGACAAGGCTTTACCTGCTTATCTGCCTTCAGGGGACAGTTGGGGTGACACGTCCATGTAGGGCCGACTGTTTTAGTAGTCCCAGTGTAGGCAGGGGTTTCGAGCACCAGATAGGATAGTCTTCAGTGTGAGATTGGGGGTATTCCTGTCCTTTATTCTAAGGTACAGATGCTCCCATGGCCATGCATTACTGCAGGCAGCAACCTAATAATGCAATATCAGCATGTAGAGGAGGTATAGCCATGGGGGAAATTCCTGTCCTTTATTCTAAGGTACAGATGCTCCCATGGCCATGCATTACTGCAGGCAGCAACCTAATAAAGCAATATCAGCATGTACAGGAGGTATAGTCATAAAACAGCAGGCACCACCTCTCATGAGTAGCTATGCCAGTTCTTGTCCTGCATACCTCACTTTACTAGCCAGCTAGAGGGCTGATAAGCTTAGTCAGCACAATAAAAAATAAACACCCAGAATCAAAAAGTGGATCGGAGGTGAGAAAGGCTCATAAGGGCACCGCATTGTCATGGGAAGACAAATCCAAATGAGCCTGTGTGCACACTTGCCAAAAAAAAATAATAACAACAAGCAGCAACAGTTTACAGACAATACAGTAAAACATGAGTCAGAACTATCTCACAGAGATGCACTCTAATAAAAATCGGGACACTGCTGTAATAACTGAAACCATTTCAACATATTAGATCACAGACTTTGACAGTTTCTAAGCTATGTCTCAAGGGAATGCTGTCATGTAACTAGAGTTTTTAAAAGCTCCTAAAAAGGCTTAAAGCAATGTTTAAACTTCAGTACAAAACTTCAAAAAAGCAACTGCTGGAACTACTTGGTTACTATAACAGTAGCTTTATAAAATATGCGGCAACATATACTTTAAACCCCCAAATAATGCACACTGACAACCGTCTGCAAGCTAAGAGCTTCTGTTCAATTTTAAATAATTTAACATTCAGTCTATAACTTAAAATTAATTGAACGCAACCTTTTTAAAAAGACAAAACACAATTTTAAAATTTAAAGAACCTGTGCGCATATATATATATATATATATATATATATATATATATATATATATATATATATATATATAGATATACACACATATATGTTTGTTTGTCTTTTCCCGCTTAGGGGTTGCCACAGTGGAACTCCGGTCCGCTAACGATTGGCAGTAGATTTATGGTGTTGAGTTGCCAGCCCAACTCCCAACCTTCAGCAAAGGCACGCCCATTCATGCATGTCTTTCAGAGGCCACTTGACAGCGGGGAGGACATGCAGACTCCACACAGAAGGCAGTCCAGCCGAGAATAGAACAGGAGAACCTCTTGCTGTGAGGCAACAATGCTACCGCTGTACCACCGTGGCATATATATATATATATATATATATATATATATATATATATATATATACACATATATATATATATATATATACACACACACACACACACACACACACACACACACATACACACATATGCATACATACATACATACAAACACACACAGATCAACTCCAAGATCGCACTCCACAGAACAAAATGGCAAACATACCATTACGTGTTTCATGACTGCCTGTTGTAACCTTAGTCATGTTCCCTTCCAACTTGCAATACTACAACATAACTCATGTTACTGTAGTGAAGTGCGATCTTGAAGTTGATATTTTAAGTAGCACGGGGTGTGGGGGGTGCAGGGGTATTTGGCCCCCTGCTTGTACTTGGAGAAAAGCAATATGGTTTGTCTTGTCTAATTTGTTTCTGTATCTACTTCTGCTGGAATATAGTAAGTGTTGGTATCCTGTGTGTTTTCAGTATTCTGAGATTCAGTATTTTGAGTTTTCAGTCTTTTGAACTTTCAAGATTTTGGTCTCAGTCTTTTGAAATTCAAGATTTTGGGCTTTTAGTCTTCTGAAGTGAATCCATACATACACACACACACACACACACACACACACACACACACACACACACACACACACACACACACACACACACACACACACACACACACACACACACACACACACATGTAAACCTTAACTAAATATTAAACCCATTAAATGAGCTGTGATTTTAACAAACATTTTATATTAATACTTTCATTTAATCCTGGACTTTGCTTGCAATACTATATGCCAGCCAACTTCTTTTACTTCAAGTTTGTTATTTAAATCCGAAGCATATAATTATTGAATAAAAAAATCTATTACAAAAAAAGAAAATGTACAAAATCCTTGACATAATACCACACATTTTGCTAAAACATTTGAAAGATCTTTCTTTTAAATAGCCGAAACATGCTCGTAAATTCTCTTTGACAGTCTTCTTGTAGTTTTTCCTGCAGAGAAGCTTTCACAGGACTCGCACATAGCAAGATACACAATCATACTGAAACTGCAAGCAAATCTACGCTTGGCCCAAATCTGTTTTTGTGAATGTTTTAAGATAACAGAGCCTTCAGTTATATACCTACAATACTTACAATTTTGACATTTGAACATACCACATTTATTTTCATCTCATACTGTTTCCGTTTCTTCAAATAATGTTTTAAAGTTATAACTCTTCTTATAGGCAAATTTAACCCTAGCAATTGCCAAGCAAAAGTTTACTTCCTTTATCCTAAATGTCTGCTCTAGATTACTTTCTCCAATACATACACTAGTTAGATATTTCTGAAAAAACACAGTGCCCTATGCAGTAAATGGCAGACCTCACGAAACCATTTCACATTCCACAAAGCATTATTTTTCACTCTTGGGCAATATTGCCTTTTTTGGTTCTATGCATTCCCTTGTGATACCTTTTGCAGACCATGTTAAACCCAAGCCTACCGTATCTGTACTCAAGGTATTTGATTCTACTGACAAGCCATCCACTTGTGTTGCCCAAGCTGACTAATGTTGGACTACAGACCCACATGTAACTTGTTTTGTAATTACTTGGCTGCATTCATAATGTTAAAGTAATAAGCTGTACTCCCTGATGTTTGCCGGATACGTAAGGGTGTATCAAGACACAAGTACCAGCGTATTGTAAGTTTTACTCTCTAGTAATTTACACATGACAAGAGTCTGGAGGAAGTCATTTAACATACCACTTACTACTTTGTTTTTCATGTACTTTTAATTCTATTGATTGTATAAGACATACCGAAAGAACCAATCTGGACTGCAAATGGACAAAAAACATTTTAAAACAAATGTGAGTAGATGTAAAAGCAGTTCCTACTTGTATACAGTTGGACAACAGGATGTCCATTAGTACTGTGAGTCTACAAATCTGAACTGAAAGTAATTTGTACATGAGGCGTTGTTTATGCTTACTGACATACACATCAAGCATGCTTATTGATAAACTCACCAAACTAGGCATCAAAACCTATATTGTTAGGTGGGTTGCAAATTGGCTCACAGATAGAACACACTGTGAAAATAGCGGACTCCAAGTCAGACTGCCGACAAGCCACGAGTGGAGTCCCACAGAGATCGATCCTGGGTCCTCTCCTGTTTGGCATCTGCTTCTCAGAAGTCCAGGGCAACACAGAGGCACTCTGGCTGACCAGATTTGCAGATGACTGCAAGCTGTGATTCGTTATTAACTCCCCAAGTGATGCAGACATCCTACAGAAAGGCCTCACTAAGACCAATGACTGGTGTCAAAACCATGGCCTTACGCTTAATGCCAAAAAAATGCATTGTCACCCCCTTTGGGAAAAACTCAGTTCTCACTAATTACCACATTGTTGGATTCCCACTGAAGGCATTATAAGAGATCTGGGGACACAGGTTGACAGCAACCTCTCCTTCGACCACCACATTGCCACTGTGGTCAGAAAGTCATTCTATGTGGCACATCTCATTACCAAGGGTTTTGCAACCAGGAAGAAAGAAGTCATCATCTCTCTCTACTCTTCTCTCATTAGGCCACTCATCGAGTATAATGCCCCATTTGGCATGTACCTCACTAGACACATGCAACAGCTGGAAAGGCCACAAGAGCACCTCATGAAGAGGATCCTTGGCCTTAAACACGTCATACACGGACAGACTCAAAAAACTCCAGCTATTCTCGGTCTCATATTGTCTACTAAGAGGCGATCTCTGCTTGACTTACAAAGCCATGTCTGACCCAACTCTGTTAGAAATGCTACATCTAAAGAAATCTCAATCCCTCCACACCACACACTCCAGAGACCTCAACCTCATTACCACAATCAACAGAACATGCTGGAGGGACAGGTTCATAACCCAGAGACTGCTGATGCTCTGGAATAGACTTATGTCAAGCAGATCACCTCACTAGCCCTCTTCAAGAGAAATCTTGATGAGTGGATGGGAAATAGAAAGTTCACCCTGGGGATCACTGCAGTGGCTCTACTTGATAGAGGCACTGGGAAGTATTGACGGGAGGCAGAATGCCAGGGCACTTCTATGGGCTAGGCTTGTAAAGGCCCCAGGGCCATTAGCCTAGTACACACCTATGAACATACCGTGCACACTTAGCAGGAAAGCTACACCCACCTAACTATACAAAATGCCATTCTTATCTCTTCTTCCTAATAAATAACTGAACACTGTACAACTACAGATTTCGGATTATTATTATTTCTTTCACACTTCACTGCAGCCTACAGGACAACAGATTATTGCTTCACCTTTTAAAACCCACTGAGCATCTTGGTCTGTGACTCACAGGCTCGCTATAACTGAGGTAACAAGGCTACATCATTACCACTTACTATGCAATAAAAAGACAACTAAATGAGAACAACTCAAATGATCACTACATCACATCATATCCTCTTTGGTAACCTTTGCATCCATATTAACTCAACGACTGCACTGCTCTGCTCTAAGAAATCCCTTTCTTTAACACATCAATAACTGTCAACACCTGTTGAGTTACGATTGCACAAGTTCAGGAAACACTGACTTCAGCCTTCACACAGTATAGTGTCTCTCAGAATTGCATTTATTTTTTTATAATTTCATTAAAGTGTATGTGAACAAGACTGACTAATACCAAGCTTTCAACTCTATGCAAAATGCACATAATTAGAATGGATATGTACACGGCTTTACTACTCACAGATGCTGCATATATTACATGTATATTCTTGTTGTATTCCATACTTTTTATGTTGGTCTTTGAATGCTGCGTGCTGAATGCTAGTAATAACAAGTGCCATGACTGCAACTAGATAGTTATAAACCGAAAAAAAATCTTAAGCAGAATAACCACCCAGGTACTTCTTGCTTCTCTCGTTTTCTATCGAATCAACATTCTTTTGTGTCTTTACACAGTTGTTTTACAATCAGAGAAACAATTTGCAGTCTTAGATCCCATAGTAGACAAGCTCCAGACTTCATACTGCACTCTCTTCAAAAAAATAAATAAATAAAAAAGCAATAATCGTAGCTTTTCAAATTCAGGGCCCTAAAATGTGGCAGTCCATGCTAACTTTTGTTCGAGACTAATTTTCTTTATGAAGTCTAGAAAAATTTCAAGACACATTTCTTTAAAAATGAAAAATGTTAATGCTTTACTGAAATTACCTTTCTTCTGTATATTTTCCTTAATTGCTCCTTACCCTGTCAAAACTGTGCATGTCTTTTCAAATTATTCTGGTAGTTTAAACAGCACATTTGTGCCGTCTTCCTTCTCTCTCCCTTCTGTTTTACATTTTCCTTTACTTATTCTTTTATCTTCTCTTGTATTTCTTGTTTTTTTTCAGCCTTTTACTTCATTTCCTTCGATTTCATTTTCCTCTTCTCATTCCTGTCCATTCCTTTCTTTTCTTCTGTTACATTCTCATGACTCTAATAATCCTATCACATCATGTCATGAAACGTCCTGTTTTTTTATTTGTAATTTGTACCTGTTCGTTGCATTTTCTCCATTAGTGTACAACAAATTTGGCTTTTGATTTGTTGAAGTCATTGTAATCTTTTCACACATGGATCCCAAAGCTCAACCTTTAAGCAGCTGTTGTTGTAGCATAGCTACTAATAACACAAGCTTAAAATCTACAGAACATAGATCCTAAGCACTCATCCTTCTCCATGCCAAACACAAACTATCATCACTATTTACAACCCTTGCTGCTCCCCACATGATTGTCACCCTTATCTGTTTAAACCAATGTCATTGCCAACCATCTTACCTTATCTCTTGATACTGAAGCCAAGGCAGGCAATAAATTCCTGCATATTGCCTCTTCCTCCTGATGTGCTCTATCTGCTAAATGTGTGGGACTCTCCTGCCTTTTCCGCTTCCTTGTTATAATCTTGTGTCATCCACAGATAAATTATCCACAAGCATTCTCATTCCTTCTTTTTTACATCCTCAAAATGCATGATTCTTATGACACGATACATTTTCCCTTTATTTTATTTGTCATCTTTGCTAGTTCAGCCATAAAAGCTAGTTCAGTCATAAAATTATCAATGCTATCACAATCCCAAAACATAGGTTTCCAATCCCCCCTCGTCACTTTGTTAAACCTCCAACAACTGCCTTCTAGATGTGGAAACATTTTGAATATTCTCAGTGATATAGAACAATATCTACGTAAACACTTCCATATGAAAATAAGAAACCAGAAATGAGTCCTCAGGGATGAAAACAGAATGAAGTAAAATATTTGAGAAAGGAACAGAAAAAAGAGCTATGGTACAAGTTATGGTTAAACTCAGGGAAAACATTATGAATAATGCAGTAGAGTCCAGACAAAGGGCTTTATAAAAACATGCATCTAGTACACTGTGAAGAGATTTTTGTTTACATGCATTCTGAGAGTGTCATCAAAACTTTATTGACACTTCTGGTGCATCACAAACAGATTATTTACATCCTTAGTGAGTCACCCCAAGCTCTTGTGGTATTCACTAAATGCATCATCAATGTTATTAAAATTCCCCAAAACTTGCACGGTACTCACTGCATGCATCAGTTATTATTTATTTATTTATTTAACATTTGTTTACCGGAAAAGTGACTTGGAACAAAGCCATTTTTCAGCGGAGGCCCTGAGAGAAACACTACAGACGCATGTCTTTACAATGTGGGAGGAAACCGGAGCACCCAAAGGACACCCAAACGAATGCAGGGACGACATGAAGACTCTGCAAAGAAAGCACCCCAGCTGAGAATCAAACCAGAGAACCTCTTGCTGTGAGGCAACAATGCAACGGCTACACCACTGCGCTGTCCTTCTAATTCTTCTAAACTTGAACAGCACTCACTACAAACTAAAATAAAAGCTCACACACTTTATATGTAAAACACAGACTGAGAAAGACATATGCACATCTGAAATATCCTAGCCCACCTAAAGAACTGCCTCAGATTAAAATTTCTAGACATGCAAAAAATGTGTGTGTGTGTGTGTGTGTGTGTGTGTGTGTGTATATATAGTACATGGTTGACAGGTGTACAAGATCAACAGATCCTGAGCATGGGAATTTTTTTTTCCATGGGAGTTGTGCGATCGTGGAGTTAGTATATATACATGTGGACCATGTGTAGAATGTATCGACATTTGTAGTTTTAATGTTTTCAAGTTGGGATTCTGTGAGTCACTGAAGGTGCACAGTCAATCCATTGCCCTTATGTGTGTGTGTGCGTGTGTGTGTGTGTGTGTGTGTGTGTGTGTGTATATATATATATATATATATATATATATATATATATATATATATATATATATATATATATATATAGTTACATGATTATAACGTCGAACCTTGGAATATCGAGACCATAACGTTGGACATACAGATAAGCGAAAACACAGAACATCGAACTGCAGAACGTTGACAACACAGTACTGTGAAAGTTGACTGGAAGGGAATACTGTAAGCATGGGAAAGCAAGTTTAAAACTATATTGCGGGTAAGGACTCGTACGACGCTCTGACATTCCTGAAAGCAATTGCTACACTTCTGAAGTTGTGATGTGAAATTCACAGTGGAAGGCATTTTATTTGTTTTGCTGCACTATTCACTGATGGTGGGTTACATTTAAGTTGTTGGAATGGATTGTGTGATTTGGATTTATGGACTTGTTGAGATACACAGTTTTGGTGGATGGAGTTTGTGATATGCGGCTGGTTCGTGTGCTGACCATTGGTATTCAATTGTGTTCCACTCCTTGGCATTGGTTCTGTCCACATTTTAGTTGAGGTTTTCTTTATGTGTTTCTAAGGATTTGTTCCCTCGCCGTGGTATTTTTCGATATTATGGGAATGCGTCTTGGTTATGTGGTGGTTCCGGGTGCGTTTTTGCTATTCTGATAGTTTGTGTCGACGTTCTGCAGTTCGATGTTTTGTGTTTTCACTTATGTGTATGTGTGTGTGTGTGTGTGTGTGTGTGTGTGTGTGTATATATATATATATATATATATATATATATATATATATATACACACACACACACACACACACACACACACATATATATATATATATACATATATGGGTCTACTTTACAAGAACAAAATTTCACTTACCTGAAACTCATAACACCGAGATGAAAAGGTCGACAGCACCACTACACCTATGTCCCGGAACACCAACTTACCACTCCAGGTAAGTAACCACTTGGCCATCCGAAGAAAAGCAAACCTACCCATGTGGGGGGGGGCTTCGCCCCCCACACTCCTCTAACTAAATATACCAACTCACAGATCGCACTACCATGGGGGTAATTGGGCAAACCTCAACAGGATGACCAAGCAGTTACTTACCTGGAGTGGAAAGTCAGTGTTCCGAGAAGTCGATGTTGGGCATTCGTTGGCCTTTTCATCTCTGCGTTGTAAAAGTCGGGTTAGTGAACATTTGGGTTTCTGAAGGGGGTCCATGCAGATATAAATATATATATATATATATATATATATATATATATATATATACACACACACACACACACACACACACACACACACACACACACACACACACACACACACACACATACATATACACATAACAGGTGATTTGGTCTAGCTAATAAATGAGCTTTTGTATCAGGTATCATCTTCCTATTTGATTAAAGCAAGTCTGGTCTTCACAGTCTTGTGTACTTGTGATATTTAAGCTGAGAAATTGTCAGCGTTATCAGTGGTGTGCATTTGAGTGTGAAACGTGTGAAGTGAATATAGTGTGTGTTTGCCTGTGTGCTGTGAAAGGTTATTTTGTGATGCAGTTGACCAATGTTTACAATGACTTATGAGCTGACTGAAAAAGCTGTCAAACCATCCATACAGCTGTCAACCACTGTCTATATGATCCTATTAATAAATATATAGATATACACGCACACGAACACAAACATATATACATGTATTTTACATATATGCATGTGTGTACATGTGCACAAATACATAGAGATACGTACATCTCCACAGACACACACACAGACATACACATACACAAAGAGACACACACACACACACACACACACACACACACACACACACAACACACACACACACACACACACACACACATAGCCTATAATGAACCTATAACCTAGATCTCTATTTTTCATTCTCTTCCTTCTACTAAATGGTTTACAATCTGCCGGAGACAATAGCAAGTCTGCTGACCTTTGGCTTTGTTGGCTCCTCTGTATCTGAAAGGTTTATTATTCCTGTATGGACTCTTTCCAGCTCTCTGTCTGGTAAGACATGCACATTCACATCCCCAAGTCTTACTTTTCTGCAACTGGACTGTTGCCCAAATTGTGACATTTGGCAATGTTTACACAATTAAAAACCTCTTAGTAATTTGCTGGTAATGTTACATTTAACAACTCTCCATAAAACAGTGTGAAACACATAGACATTCAGTAATCTACCTAGTGACACTGAATCGACTTTGTGTCTTTACTGTCCAAGTGTGTAACAAATTAGTGCCAGGTCTACAATAAATACTGGTCTTCAGAGTCACACTGGTGCATAAACAGTTCCAACAACAGCTTCATTCAAATAATTAAAACATATCTAAAAACTCATGGTTTTCTGTTAGTCTAGGAAAGGTATCGAATTAGTAGCACTGGAATTCTGCTGGCTAGCAGACTTTTTTTTTTAAGTAAATCCATAGGATATAGATGGGGGAAGCTATCATATTTCAAAGAATGAACTCTGCCTTCCAAATTTTTTTTTCCCTTTTCTTTATGCCTGACTTTAACTCCCTGTCTGAATTTGAATACCGGTACTCCCACAGAGCCAGTGTAGTCTTGCCAGACCTTGTAGTATAGCCCTTTTTATTTACTTAAAACATCTGAATTAAATGTGTTCTCTGTCTCGCTCACCTTTCCACCCGCCACCACTACCATCTCTACTGCTGCCCAGGGAAATTAGTCTCCACAACACAGCCTTCTGTAAACACAGCATATCAAAACAGAGGGTGATCAGCCCCTTTGAAGAGAATATCTCCATATTTTGTTTTGAATTATAAAGTTCAGCAAACAAAAAGTTGCCCAATTCTGTAGGGTAAGAACACTTTTAATTCCAAAAAACAGATAAAAACAAAAACAGGTAAGCGCTTTCACTATTGCTCGCTTCTTCAGACCTTAAAACAAGCAGTATGAAAAAAACAGGTCTTTAAATACAAAAACTTCCAGTTAATTAAAACCAATTAAAACTGTTGGGTGTTAACACTTATTAACTGGGCTAGAGGTAGATCTAGCAATGACATCAAAAGAATGTTGTTTGTTACTCTAGATGTGAAATCACTGTTTACTGTGACACCCAATGAGGATGGGATTGAGCTGTTTTTTGGAATTAAAAGTGTTCTTACTCTCAGCATTGAGCATCTTTTTGTTTGCTGGACTTTGTTTTTGGATATCCTAGATTCCACTACGTTCTTTTGCTGCAATGAATTATAAAGTTCATCAGTTATTTTGAACAGCAAGTTTAAGCACAGGGTGAAGGGAGGTGAACCGCATTTTTAAGTCTCCTAAAGTTCTATGAGAAGGTCTTAATGTTATCTCAAGAAGTCTTGCAATGCAGGGTTCTGCACAGCTTTGGTCCACTTCGGCAGTAGAGCTAATCAAACAGTGTCCAATGTTTAAGAACCTGTGAAAAGTTTTTAAAAAAGGGACTTTAACTGACAAAAAATGTTGTTTTGCTCTCTCCCCTCTCTGCTATCACATTTATAACACGTGTGGCATAACGGCATTAACTTACTCAAAAGAAGCTTTTCTTTAGACAAGATCTTCAGGGTGAAACCATTTCACATGAAGCTGTTTGCAAATTCTCAGAAGGAAAATGGGCCTAAAGCTCCCCAAACCAAGGGAGAGAACTGTGGTGCTCATAACCATTTGCTTTGCAGTGAAGGTGAATATTCGCTGGTTTCCACAGGCTGTCATTCAATGTGTATGTGTGTGAGTGTAAGTGGACATATGTGATTATGAACAGTGAGATGCACAATATCACATGTGCTCCACCTAAGCTAGTGTTTCCCCTCCTCTTGTACACCCAATAAAATCCCCAGCCTCAGAAGTGCATGTTTCCCGCTTCCTGAATCCCCCCCCCCCCCCCAAGGAATGTGCGACTTGTGACATAACCATAAGTACAGTCATTAAGACTGTTACCTCACTGGGCAGTGAGGGTTCACCTATATCAAGGGGGAGGAATGAATGGGCAGATGATGTCATGAGTTCACTAGCAAAGATTACGGGGAAACAAAAAAAAAAAGGAAAGGAAACAGACTTAGATTTTATTTAAAATTCATGAACATATTTACTGGCTGTGTTTTCAACCAAAAACATACAAACAGCATAATAAACACTTAGCTTGTACTGTAATCAAATGGTGGCATAACCAAACTGCAGAGCCCAGTGAAGTCTCACGTAAGCTACAACTGCAGGATTGAGACTCTGGTCATTATGCCCAGTGTACATTATTAAAAACTGAAAACTAGAAAAACTGACCTACAAATGACTACATTTCCAGAGCTCTCTATCTGTCATCCAGCCATTTCAATGACCTCTAGGATCTTCCCATCTACTTAAGTGTGAGTGTGCATGTATAGGTAGATGATGTGTCGGACTGTGTTCATGATGGACCAAACTCCCGAATGCAAACAGATGTCTCCCTTAATGCAACAGGCTTCACTGTCCATAAATAAAGATGACTATATGTTTTTGAGCAAGACATTTGGCCTGCTATATAAGACAATATGAAGAAACTACCTAACTATCCAGTGGCATTCACATGCCTCAGGAGTAGAAACTGCCACTTTAACATCTGTGCTCCCTACAAGCTAAGGGGCAAGTTAATACAGTATTCTGTTTCAGTTTGCGTTTGAAAATACAGAGTTCTAAGCTGGGACATGCGTCTCCCCAAAACAGCTTATTCAAATCCGCTAGTTAAAAACCATAGAGTTTCAGATAATATTGTACTGTGTGTCACCTTCACAGTGCCAGCCTTAGCAACTGCAGGGTCCAATCTGGACCATATTGGTGGGGACCCTCAGCTGACCCCTCCACCTACCAACCCAACCCTCCCTCCATGTTTAAGTATTAGAATATATCCCATTACTGCACATTAAAAATAAAACAATATGTTTATTTTTTGGCTTATATTTTTTCATAAGACATGATTATACCTAGATGCAATATAACCTGTAGTTCCTCTCTCACGGTCTGTGTAACTCACTACAACCAGCTGATGTGTTTCTGTAGTTACATCCTACTGATGCCTGTAGGCGTCAAATATTGCTTGTTTATATTGGCATTAATAATTTCAGAACCAAGCTACATACAAAGTATTAAAAGATTTCATGTTAAAGCTTACACAGTGGGAAACACAACTGCGCTGACATTCTGTCTAGTCAAGTAAAGAGATATTGATTGTTGTTCATATAATTTTTTTTTTTTTATATTGCCATAAATGTCATACTTTTCTAAATATCTCAACAACCAAGCAGCGCACACAGAATTGCTTAGCCTTATAAGGAAGCTCTCAGTTGGATATGAGTGCAACTCGAGTGAATGCTGAGATATTGTAAGTTGTTTACAAACTATTACAAACTTAATAGTTACCATGTGTACTGTGACTTATAAAATCCAGTTTAAAACCTAGAACCTAAAAAATACTACTACCACTATAAAAATAGTTTGTTCGGAAGAGTTTTCCATTTGCACTTCTTTAGTAACACCTATTTTTCCAGAGATGTGTACATTTGTTTGAAACGTGAGGACAATTTGATTCTATTAAAAAGCTTAGGCTCCATCCATTGGAACTTGCAAACTTCCCAAGCTCCAATGGAAGAAATAAGTTAACTGACTCAGGCACTCAAAAGGCCTGTTTGATGGGCAACTGAATGGAGAAAAATCTTACAGAATATATCCTTCAGTTATACTGAAGTGGTCATCTCAGACTGCAGATGACACCACATCATTCATAGGTTCAGTCCAGACAGACAACCTTTTCTACGGAGGCAAGAGATGAGGCCTTACCCTGCCCTATTCTTTCCAGAAGGTGTTTTACTAGCCTATGCTAAGCCACAGTTATGACTAATTTGATCACACAAAGGCCAAAATGAATGACATGGACCTTGCCTTTGCAGCACTGAACACACAGATCCTAACAATGATACTGACATGACAATAACTACCTAATGTTTACAAACTATTAAGAAAAGGGATTATTATTAAAGCAAAATAAGAAAAAAAAACATTTTCCACCTAGCCTTATAACTAACTGGTCCTGGTGTAAGATTTCCAAAATTTCTTGCAAACACGTCTGATAGCTGGATCTGTACTACTGGAGACAACACAATCTAGTGGACAAGATCCCATCATCTTTCCAAATTGCTGGACCTCCTACCATCTGAACAAGAATCATATGTAGAGATACAAAGGTCTTGAAGCCAGAATCAATGGGGCCACAAAGAAGTGATAAGAATTTGTGTTGAGCTTTCAAGAATATATAAGTAATAAGAAGAAAAAGAGACAAGGCATAAAGAAATCTTCTCCCCTAAATTTATACATCTCCAAAAGAGTACACTCTTGACAGCAAACAGTTCAAATTCTGAAGTACCACTGATGACGGAATATCTGCAGGTTTTCCCTTGCCATCCTGAATTATATATACAGTGGGTTAGAGCCGCTGCTTGTGATCAGCTAGGGTGCTCAAATTCCCAGGATAAGGACCATCACTAGGAAGATGTAGCAGCTATTGACCAAGTGCCAGAACTGCAGAAAAATTAGGTGGGAGTCTCTTCTGCTTGTTCAGGTGCAAAGTGCATTGCAATCATTAAACATCACCAAGACAAGCTTGGACATCCAAAATGACTTTGGGGACAAACAGATTATAAACTCTGTCCTAAGCTCTATGAGACTGATTGGGGAAAAGCTTTCCTTTAGTCTTCAAAGACTTTGAACCAGGGAAGCCTTGAAAAGGGCTACACATTAACTTGGAAAAATGTTCAGCATTAGGGACATGCTGGATAAGAGCCATAAAGGGGAAATGACAGTGGGTTGTTTGTGAAGCCCCTCCATTCTAAGGAATAGCACCAAAGAGCCAAAACTTGTAGGACATCCAATATAGAAATATGACTTTGCAGTCATTGTCAGTTCACTATCCATTAAAGGGCACACATGTAGACATGCCTAAAACAGTGACAATTTGTCAGTTGCATTAAAATGCAATTCTCATAACAGAAGGTGGGTTTAACTTTCTTCTGAGTTACAAAACAAGATGCTGCATGCAGAGTTTCATCATCCTTTTCATAGGGAAAAAAATAAAGGACCAGATGGTGTTTAGTACCATTCTTATGAAACAACTGGGCTGTGCTGGTACAAAGGATGACTTATCAATGTATGGTGATACTCTAGTGATTATATCCATATGAAAGTCTAGGCCAAAGTGAGTCAACTTAGGAGACACTAAAAAGGCAGTCAATCAGCCACTCACATGTGGAAAGACCACTCGGATTATGTTCTGTAGAGCCTCCTTTACCAAATTAACATCCTGATGACAAAAGCACCCTGTGCTGAAAATAAGGACTCTCGACCTCAGGCAAAGGCAAGTGCTTCTATGTGGTCTGAAAACACTAACATGCCAACCGTTATACATTACCTTTACTGACATCATTCACAATCCTTTCCGCAACAGAGACATTAAAGATCATACATATACAATACATAACTTCACAGGGCTGCTGTAGTGGCTGAAGACATTCAAATTCAGAATGAACTTGTAACTCCAGTTTTCTGGGCGCATATGTGAAGGTATCTATTAGCTTAGACAACTGAAGACAGACACCCACGAAACCCTACGGAATGAGACAAAAATCTCTTACTTAAGGATCATCACTCAATCAGCATGAAAGAATCCACTGTAGTGCAGTGCACTTTAAAGGTGAGCTACAACGGCAGGCCTCAGGAGAGGGTTTTGGTTCTACCGTCCTCCTGCACTGGTACTAAACTGCAGCCAGAGGCATGTGTTGCTCTAGGTCTCAGGTGTCTCTCTCTGACAACAATTTATGACTAGTTATGAAGCTATCAAGGGTGACACAAGTCAATGTTAGGAATCGGTCTCAAAGAGTAAAGGCAGCCTCTGTCATGGTTTTGGATAACAATGTTGGAGCAGAAGACATACTTAAATGCTTTCTTCTTCTCCTCGGACATTGAAAAAAGGATTCAGAACAAAATAAACTAGGAAGATATCTAAACTGCACCAGGCAACAGAAAGAAAAGGTTTCTTGGGGTGCAGGCAACAGAAAGAAAAGGTTTCTTGGGGTGCATGCAAACTCTAACTTGCAGTACGGAAATTGTGTCCGTGAGTTGGGCAAAAGGTGGTGTGCTGTGCAAAACACGTGAATTTTGATTTTTTTTTTTTTTTTTATTTTATTAAGAGGCCATATAATTAAAGTAAGAGGTCACCAGAAAGAAGTACTTCAGTATTCTGCCCTTGAAATAATATCAGAAAATCTCCAGAGTATCAAATTAAATAAGCCAAAGAGGCAGTGCGTCTCTCATTAGGTGGCATTTCTTTCAAAGAGATTAGCTTGCATTCTCCCGTATGATACTGCTTACTTGAGCGCACCAACAAAAGTATAAAATTATGGGTAGTCAGACATCTTTTCTTTCTCATGTAAGAAATGTTATAATCCAGTTTCAGTAAGTGGCAAATGCTTAAAACCAAAGAAAACAATTAGGATATGAGCAATCTTGATGAAATTGAGCAAAGGAAACAACATGCCGCCTATTAAACTTTCTCAGATTTAGAATTGAAATGATATTCACATAAAAAGGCCCAGTGCTATCAAACATGGGCCATTACTACTGTTGATGGCTATCACACCACTGTGAAAGCTTGTTGTTTTATCATAAGCATACTCGTCAAGTTTGATCTGATCATACCAGAAGCACTGAATATCTGTGTTAGTGAGTACCACATTTCTAAATGTGAGTTTCCAATTTTACTGTTTGATGTTTCTAGTCAATTTTACTCTTGGGTGGTACTGAAGAGATGATAGGTAGGCACTGGAAGTTTACTTTTATCTGAGATTTTGAACTTTGGGGTTTTCTGCAGTGGGAATGATGCAGCTGTGGAGCAGGAACACTTTGTTCTGGTGGTGTTTTTCCTTTCTCTCAGGTCTTTGATCATAGAGTTAATATAAAGACATAAGATGACTAGGGGACAAAACCCCTCAGGTTTTTTTTGCTCTGATGGTCTCCTTTCTCTTCAGTTCTGCTGTCATCTTCTTCTTCCTCTTCTTTCGGCTTTTCCCGGTTAGGGTTCGCCACAGCGGATCACCTGTCCGCTCATGATTGGCAGTGGAGTTTTACAGTGTCGAGTTCCCAGCCCAGTGCCCAACCTTCCACAGAAGGCACACACACGCACTCACACCTAGGGCCAATTTAGTGTGTCCAATCCACCTGCAGCATGTCTTTGGGATGTGGGAGGAAACCGGAGCACCCGGAGGAAACCCATGCAACCACAGGGAGGACATGCAGACTCCACATAGATGGCACCCCAGCCGAGGATCAAACCGGAGAACCTCTTGCTGTGAGGCGGCAATGCTAACCACTGCACCACTGTGGCCGCCCCCAGTTCTTAATAAATGTTTGTGTGTGTGTGTGTGTGTGTGTGTGTGTGTGTGTGTGTGTGTGTGTATATATATATATATATATATATATATATATATAGATATATATATGTATGTATGTATTTGAACTCTGTACGCATATGTGTAAAAAGGGGGTTGGTAGGGCAAAGATATCCCATCCCCAAGATAAGCCTCCCTTGCAAAAAACTCTATTTTTTCATTGAAATTTTACTTTGTATTTTTTCAGTGCTAGTGAATTTTCTTCTCTGTATAGTTACATACTTCGTTTCAATGTAGCAGGCTGCTATGATCCTGCTCTCATTATTTCATACATTTCAGTCCTTTAACAGTTCTGCAGCTAGCAATTTGTCATTTCATTTTAGTATTTTTTTTTATCCAGGTAAATCCACTGGATACGAGTGCACTTTTTGAAGCAACCCAGGAATTTTAGGCACATTAAGTGATTTGCTTAGAATAAGAATGGTACAAGTCAGTCAAAACAAAACAGTCTGGACTACAGGAAGAAACTCATAAGGAATTCATAGTTTTAACCCTTTGTGCTCTTATCCCATCTGATCAAAGGGTTGACAGTATCTTAATGACTGATCAACCACCCCAGGAACATCAGAGGACTTTTCCCTGCTAACTCTCAACCCTTATCCAAGATATCAAACTGAACTCCAAGCAGAGCCATAAAGCTGACTTTTAAATATATACACACACGCATTAATATATATATATGTGTGTGTACATACACACACACACACACACACACACACACACACACACACACACACACACACACACACACACATGTATTTATTAACTTTACGACAGCAGAACTGGGGGCGGCCATGGTGGTGCAGTGGGTAGCATTGCCGCCACACAGCAAGAGGTTCTCCGGTTCGATCCTCGGCTGGGGTGCCATCTGTGCGGAATCTGCCTGTCCTCCCTGTGATCGAGTGGGTTTCCTCCAGGTGCTCCGGTTTCCTCCCACATCCCAAAGACATGCTGCAGGTGGATCGGACACTCTAAATTGGTCCTAGGTGTGAGTGCGTGTGTGTGTGTGTGCCTTCTGTGGAAGGTTGGGCGCCGGGCTGGCAACTTGACACTGTAAAACTCCACTGCCAATCATGAGCGGACAGGTGATCCACTATGGCGACCCCTAACCAGGAAAAGCCGAAAGAAGAAGAAGAAGAAGATGTTTACCTACTGAGACTGGAAAAAGTGGTGGATGTTAACATCATCTGCACCACTATGGTCAGCACAGTGGCTTAGTTGTTAATCTTCAGCATCATGGCTCCAAGGTTCAGTCTAGCCTTCCAGTCACCGCGTGTGGAGAGTTTGCAAATTCCCTGCATGCTTGTGTGCATTTTCTAAAAGTTCTCTAGTTTTTGCACCACCCGACATTGTACTGACAACAAAAACTCTTATTTCTCACTAACTCTTGTGGTCAAGACAGTAACTAAAAGGGATCAACAACTGACTAGGCGATTCACCTGGTTAACAAATAGATAAGTGAAGAACATTGAGCCATACAACAAACTCCTGTCATGGCTGGGGACAGCAGTGAAACACAGAAGACTGACAAGTTAGGAAACTGTTAGTGGAGGCTGGTGGAAGAATGCGAGAGAATATTCTGTAGCATTCCTCTAACAATGAATCCACCAACCAAGTCCATGAAGCATGGGAACCATGCTCTCTGGAAGTTACGTACCCCCTACAATAGTAAACTTACTTTCATGAAAATGAAACTACGCTTACTATCATTTTAAGTAAAAATATTTGGTTATGACTAAATAAAAGTAATGGCACAGTAGTTCTGAACAGAAGAAATAAAAAAAATGATATTCATTAAATGATGCACTTTTTTCTGTATAAAATGGAAACTTCAAGTCAACCATTCTGTTATTGGTGTTTGCCAACTTAAATGCTTAAAATGATGGAAAGAAAATTAGGCTTTATTACATACAAGCTCTACTTATCTGATAACATATTGCAAAAGGCATCTCCAAAGTCCTACACAATCAACATCTGCTTCATTTACTGAGCTCCATTCCCTTCAAACTTGTCACAGCTACTTCCATGGTTATCTAAAATTTCATCTCCCACTTTTTTTCCATTTTGTATTTGGTCCTTTGTTTTCCTAAAATATGAATCCTTTAAAACTGTTATGGTGTACATCCCTATGCCCAAAAATCAATTTCCCTCTCCTTAACAGCACTCTATATAAAGAGAAAAATAAATAAATATAAAAAATACAAAGATATCTTAGCACCTGAGCTGACCTAATAAATCATTTACTCTGAAAATAAATAGGCCATAACACCCTTCAACTTCCTTTTACATGCGTTTTTATAAATGCCTGAAGCAGCTATCTTCAAACACCTTAAGGCTTCTACCAATGGCACTCCCCCCTCCTGCATCCTTAGGCTCATGCAATTATTATTTGTTATTTTAAAGTATTTAATGAGATAAACCACTGGAGACCAAAGTCTCAATTATAAGAGTGAAAGGCGGCATCATTCACTCTAATCAGATGGCAAGCAAAGCAAAAAGCTAATGAAGCCGAAGGGAAAACTTAGAAAATTAGAAAGTTTACACACAATTCATTTCTTTTGTCATCTATCTGCAGTATTTGTCATCCTATTTAACTCCATGAATACAAAAGAATACTGTGAAAAAATGAATCCTAGTAAGTCAGACCCCCTCTGTCCTGGTTCCAGTACTGAAGGTAAACTATACTAACTTCCCCCAAAATGCTGCTTACAGAGATCATCCTTCTGAGCACAAACTGCATTCAGCTGCAATGAACATCCCCAAATTGTGTAATAATGTTCTGGATACTCGATTTTATTTTATGCACTTGACTATTAGCACAGATAAGTTAACAAACTGCTTCCTGTATTCCAAAGCACATGGTTTGATTACTGCCACCTCCATTTGCCTACTTTATAACCCTAAGTCATTTAACCAGACAGTACTCCTCGGTGGTCCCTGAAGAGGCACACTTGACCAGTGGCCTTAGTCAGTTAACAAATTAATTAAAAATGAATACTGGGTTTGTTCATAGGCCCTAGGGCCTATATAAGCCTAGCCAAATGGTACCCTGGCTTTTGCCACCCAAGAAAATTATTTTCATGTGCCCCTGTCAAGCAGAGCCACAGAAGTGATCCCCGGGGTGAATTTCCTATCTCCCATCCAATCATCAAGATTTTTCTTGAAGAGTGCTAATGAGGAGCTTTGTTTGATATAGATAGGTAGTTTGTTCCAGAGGATGGGAAGTCTCTGGGACAGGAATCTATCCCTCCGGCATGTTCTGTTTATTGTGGTGACGAGGTTTAGGTCCCTAGAGCGTGTAGCTGGGAGGGATTGGGATTTCTTTACGTGGAGCATGTCCAACAGCTCTGGGTTAGACATAGCTTTGTATGTTAGGCAGAGATCGCCTCTGAGTATAAAAGAAAGTGGTCCTTCAAGGACATCACTGTCTGCTTTTAATGCAGAGCACAGGAAAACTGCAATCTGCACAAATACTCAGTGAAAACAATTTTATGCAATCATCAGCACAAGAATCAAGGGTTATTTAACAAACTAAAGTTAAAAAAAAAGATAACAGCTCTGCTAATAGCATCCAACTATACCGAAACTCAATAGATGATAGAACATTCTGTGACTTTCATTAATACTGGAGAGTCCTGTAGTGAAAGATCAGAAAAGAGGTGTTTTCAGATCAGCAACCTTGCCACCCACAGCTGTCCTAAATGTCTTCCAAAAGGAATGACAGAAAAAAAAAGTATGACAGCTGGCTAAACAAAATACATGTATTCTCAAGTGTATGAACATAAAATCAGGATGTAATTCTGTTTCCTTACACATAGCTTACATTTAGAAGACTAACAATTAATAGCCTAGGAAACTAAAAATTCAGATAATGCCAGGGAAAGTGAAGCCTTAAGGCTGATACATCCTTGTTGTCAAATGAAAGTCTGATGTAGATAAAACAGACAAACACAAATCTAACATTCTAATGTTTGTCTACTGAGACCAGAGAACACTGAGGGGAAAATGAATAGCATTAATATGGCCAGCACCATACCAGTATGGAAATATAGCACGGCCTATGTCTTTTCAAAGACGGAAATCCTTTAGGGACAATCTTGGGTGAGTAGCTTATGGAAAACAACATAAGAACGAGTGATGGCCACAGCTATAACGCACTACTGTCATTGTGTCCCACTAATAGAGTTGTTGCTTTTGAGGAAATGTAAACCCCTTTCATATCTTCCTTCTCTGAATTGTTTTCATTTTTTGGGGTTCTCCCACTTGCTGACCTCTGCTCACATTATTATATCAAAAGGAAGAAATATTTTCAGCAAGTCTTTCAAACAAAGCAGTAAAACAGACATTTGTTTGAAGGGGGCAGCCCTTCCATACCCTAAACATTATTCTAAGCAACTCTGTAGTCAACTCAGTACAAAAGTCACTATTATCATGCAGTTAACTACTACGAAATCATCCCATTCAAACACAGTACATCTCTTGGGGGGGGGGGGGGTGGATTATGGTCTTCTGCCTATTACCAAGTAAATAGGCATATGCAATGATCAAGCTTGGCAATATGCATAACTCATTTCAGTGGAATCTCATGAACAACTGCAGAGATAAGGGAGTTACAAAAATCGATATGCCGAATAAACTGCACACAGCAAAGTAAACGGTAGCAGCACGAATCCACCAACTCTCGTGACTTGCTATGTGGTTACTTTAGAATGACTGACAGTAAGCAATGCAGTATGATCTACGTAAGCCACAAAAATGCATTTTTACAGATGTCCAGAAAAAGTCTAGCCACTAAACACTATGTAAACATTATACTAAATGACAAAACTCCCACAAAGCTCAGAAGACCATGCTCCAGACTAGCTTTCAAAGGGTGATTCTGACACAAGAAATCCACAATGTACTTCCAGAGTCATTACAGCCTCTAGCTATAAAGGATCATTATTTGGAAAACTTAAAGCATACTTTATCATTTTGGCTCAGCAGACTATATACAAGATTAACAAAACACAATAAAAAATGCTGCTTTTTGTACTTTTTAATAAACACCCTAGATAGTACTATCCTGGATTTCTAGTTGTCATCACTACTAAAGACGGTATTCATGAATACCGATCAAAAGTTCAGTCTGAAAAGCCATCTCCATTTGCATTGCAGAGAGAAAGCCCCGATTATGACCAAAGCAATCCAGGTTGAGTTAACACCTTTATGGTCGCTTGGAACTGGTGTGAGGACAACAACCATGCCTACTGTGGTGGGGTAAGAGTGGACTGGAACTATCTCCAATGACATAACTCTTCAGGGGAGTGAGAGAGAGGTCAACACAGTAGCTGACCCTAGGGTGGCATTTAATCTCAAAGCTGTGTATGCAGTATCATTGTGCTAATATAACTGCATTAATAAATCGCTTCAGAAAATTTCTCAAATTAATTTTGAATCCAGTTTCCTCATCAGAAAATGCAATCTTCTAGGATTTTACATTCTTTGTATCTTGCGTTCTGACTTCAGTTCCAGCCACTGTACTAGTATTCATGTCTCAATGCTCAGAAAGGGGTCCTGGAATAAAGAAATCAGGAAAAAGACACAGAGATGGCATAGTGTACTGATAGGGCAGATGGCAAAATGGGAGATTATACTTAAGGTGTTGGAGGGAAGGAAGAGATGAGGATTTTGGTTTGGATGGGGACTGCACCAGTTCCAACAGTCTACAGAGAAAACAGTGGCAAAAATAGTGGGGCAAACACTGGGTAACAACTCAAGATAGGATGCAGATTCCCAAGTAGTTAGGCAGGCACTCCAGGAGACCAAGAAGGAGTTTAGCCCAAATTCCCAGTTGTTCTAAAGCACTGTCTGGTTAAGTAGCTTGCTCAAGTCAAATGAAGGTGGAAAGAATGAAACACTGTACCATTGGCACAGGAAGTAGCTCACTAACAGGTCACAACTTTAGTCCTCTGTGCTAACTGCCAAACATCCTTGCTCGTGCAAGGGTCACGAATCCACAGTAGGGAGCAAAAAAAAAAACACTGAGCTTTTCAGGAAGAAAAGCAATGCTGGAGATGTCAAGGAAAGAGAAAACTGCATAATTCAATGAACAACCAAGGGACTGGTACAATGAAAAGAGACGTACAACAGTAAATGACTGGGGATAAGCAAGGAAGACTCTGACTTTTTATGCTATGGAACACCTGCATCACTGTCTGAATGGGGAAGGACATTTGCAAAACTGGATTAGAGACTTGTATTAAAAGAAGGGCATGGTACAGCAATGACACATTTCTGAGAGGAGAAGGCTTACAAGAGCATGGCAATAAACTGAGTAAGGGGAAGTTGATGATTTCCATAGTCAAAGTCTGAGTTAAAGTTAGATGCATTTTGTACATAAATACTGCAAATGGCCATAAATACTAGAACAGTGATAGAGATTTATCCTGGTTAAAATATACCTATAGACAGGAGTGATGCTTATGATATCAAAGAAAAGGACGACTGACTTGTTAACCCTGAGGGTAGAATGTTAATCAGGAAGCCCCTGGCAGGTAAAGTGCACAGAGTAGCAGATTCAGGAAAGGATAATAACAGAATCAAACAGCAGAAATAGAAAGCAGCCATAATTATGGAGGACCTTAATCGCCCAGATAGAAAAATTACCACAAATGAGCAAGGAAGATGAAATGCAAAACATAACTTTGATGGAAGCCTGACTAAGCAGTGTGTGAAGTCTCTAATAAGGAATGTGAATATCAACCGTGTTCTAACAAGTGCATTTGGGTGAAATATGTACAGTGCTCACTAATCCACATCTCAAACAGAGGGATAACCACCTCCTTAGTTCCTGCTTGTTCAAACTTCAAACAAATTTACATAAACAAGTCCGTACTTTTGTTAGTCCATGCTGTTCTAGGAATTTCTATTTGGCACACGTTAATAAAAAGTTGCTATGAAATGTGTAGAACAAAGCAGTTTGTGAGTCATTACTTATTTTCCTATGGCTTACACCGGGAATATTTTTTTAACCATGAGGACTCCTCAGTCTTTTCAAAGCCAAACTGTGATGTAAACACAGGTACCACCTGCACTACTCATACTGGAGGTGAGGTCCAAAGCTCTTAGGCCATACTTCAAGCTTGTTCTGCAGCTGTACACAAGCTGAAACTCCTTCAGCCATTACACTTAATCATTTGCCCATCTTACATCTTCCTTTAGGCAAAGCTGACTGTTTCCTCTTCCAACACTCTTCCTTTTCTTGACTTATTTCACTCACTTCAGTCTACGTAGTTCCACAGCTCTTCCACTTTTTTCTTCTGTTTAGTTTTTTCGTCCTTTTGTCTCACTTCCCTTTGTTTGCAAGAAGACTGGAGGATAGTGTCACCAAATTTATTAGAATCAAAAGTGTGCCCGATAACATGCAGTATCAAAAGTAGGGACACAGAAGTTCTCAGGTCTGGGAATAAGAACATTGTTTTATTGGAACAGCAGCAATATGTACAGAGAAAAGTCACATCAAATATTGACTTTAAAGTGATGGGAAGAATGCCAGAGAAACTCCTACAGCATGCAAAGGAAAGGCAGAATAAGAAAAGGACCTGTGAATAGAAATCAGCCAGCAGATAAATCTGGTTTTACAGAAGATGGCATGCCAGTCAAGTATGGGCAAAATACGTATTTTAGATTCAATGTGAAAAGAGTTGTGCAACAGTAACTGACTGGGGATAAGCAGGAAAAACTCAGAGCTTTGATGCTATGGAATGCCAAAAAGGGGAAGGACATTTAATATAATTTTCTAATCCAACGTTGGAAAAGAAAAGCATGGTACAGCAATATCACATGTCTGAGAGGAGGCGGCTTACAAGAGTTAATGCATGGGGAATAAAAGGATGTGTGACAATAAACTGAGTAAGTGGAAGGTGATGAGTTAAAGTTAGATGCATTTTGTACTATGGTACAGATGAACAAATACTGCAAATGGCCATAAATATTAGCAATTAGTAATAAGTTGCTTTTTTTAAAAATAGAGTGAACTTTGAAAATGCTACAGACCAGGTAGAAATACTGAATGAATTCTTTACCTCCACAGTTAAAAAGCGGTACGAAACAAGAGTGTAAGCAAGGATAAATGCTGCAGGTATGGAAAGGGGGGAAAAATGGGCAGAGAGAGGTGCCGCTTGGGAAGCAGTGGAGAAAAATACGGCAAATGAGAAATAAGGTCTGGCCGGTACCTCACAAGATATTAAATTATTCTGTATAATGCTTAGTCTACTATTATACCATGACCCCCCCCCCAAAACGTGCACGCTGATTGGCCAGCATGCACATTGTAAATCGAGTTATACTAATGGAAAAAGGTCCGGTCGCCCGGACTTTTTTCCATTAGTATAACTCTACTTTTAAAACACTGTCTCGCTATGTTAAATGGGTTTAACATAGCGAGACAGCTTTAAAATAAGCAACAGAGATCTCCGTTGCTTATTTTAAAGCTGTCTCGCTATTTTAAACCCATTTAACATAGCGAGACAGGTTTTAAAAAAAAAGCAACGGAGAAAGCAAGATCTCCGTTGCTTTTTTTACTGTTTCGCTATGTTAAATGGGTTTAACATAGCGAGACAGTTTTAAAATAAGCAACGGACATCTCCGTTGCTTATTTTAAAACTGTCTCGCTATGTTAAACCCATTTAACATAGCGAAACAGTAAAAAAAAAGCAACGGAGATCTTGCTTTCTCCGTTGCTTTTGCCCACAGCTCTGATGTACTGCGCAGGCGCGCAGTACATCAGAACTGCTGCGGATGCCAGACATCTGCGGAAGGGCAGTAAACAGGCATTATACTATGCCATTATTTAAGAAAAGTAATAGTTTCTTTTCTTAAATAATGTCATGGTATAATAGCAATAACCCACTTCTGGGTGTGGGTAATGCTGTATTTACCCACGGTTGGCTTTGTTTGGTCCCTCGGGCTTCGCCCTCGGGACCAAACCACGCCAACCGTGGGTAAATCCAGCATTACCCACACCCAGGCGTGGGTTATTGCTATATTAATAGACCGTTATAGCTCCTCCTTAATAATGGGAGTGGTATCACAAAAGGGTAGAAGAGGTGTTTCCACTGAATAAAGGTTCATCAAGAAAGGAACCAGTTAATTACTCCTAAAAACCACTTACTTCTACTCTAGCCTTAGAAAAGATTGTGTGTAGCAAGCTCATGAACTTCCACAGTATGTAAATTTCATGACAGATGACTGACACAATGGTTCATACAACAGCATTCTCTCAACCTTTTTACTTCCAGAATCAGAGGGCACAAAAACAAAAATAATCAGGGACAAATGTGCCATATTACTTTTTGAAGTTTTGGCACTATTAACCTGGAATGATGACAGAATAAAATTATTTGAATTAATGTGTATTTTCTAAGTAAAAGTTGTCTGAAACTATAATGACTGACCTTACTTGACTACAATCCACTACCTTTCCACAAACAAAAGTACCAGTTTTAGGAGGGACAGGACCACATTTTGAGCAAAATTGAGGGATCTGCCTGTAAGTGAAGGAGAGATCAGAGGTATGCATGGAAAAGTTCTTGCCAGTCCCATTTCAACTATTTGAACGTCTGAATTACAAATGAGATGGACTAGGGAATCATTGCATACAACAGTAAATCTGGAATTCGATAAGGCCTTAGAATAAGAGGCTAAAAGAAACATTAAAGGGCTTCTGGGAAGACTGTAAAATGGTAGTAGAGAGGGTGGTTGTGACTGGAGAATTTCAAGGCAATAAGCAATGGAAAATCAAAGTTTAGTGCTGGTAGCAATCCTGAGTGATGTGCTTGTGTCAGATGTCACTCTAGATTTGTGTACCTCATTATACTTTCTGAAATTGTGCAATTAGGAAGAGGGTCTCCAACGAAACCTGGTTACGTTCATATTGTGGCAGATGCTTGCAACTATCACTCCGGTGCCAAATTCCAACATCTGCAATGGATGGCAGCTGTGATGCAATGCAAATAAAAGTCCAGAACAGTGCACGTTTGAAGAGGGGTCCACCAACAGAAAGCATACAGTCCTCCTGCCTAGCTCTAAGCAGGACAGTGAAGGAAACTGATTTAGTGGCAATAATCCTAAGAATAAGCTGCTTATGGCTGCCATCCAATTCCTCAGGTAAAAGGAAGTTCATTATAGTATGACACTTCTGGGGAAAAAATAATATTCATCTTCAGCTGTCCCTTAACTGCTCAAAGTGACTTTAATATTAAAAAAAACAAAGAAAAGGAAAATCAAGACAGTGGAGATGCCGAGGTTCGATTCTGACAGATATGAAAGGACATCAGGACAAATGTAATACCAACTTATACAACTAATTTGCATTTATGCTAGCTGGTCTGCTGTCATGCTGCTAAAATGCTTCAGAAATTAAATAAAAAATAGCTTATTTCTTCTCGGATAAGTTATGAAGGACTATGTGAAGAGGTCAAATTCATTAACTGATGTAGCAAGGGTGGTATCCGCTCTTCTTGGCTACACTGATGGCTTATCTCAGCATTGTGATTCAGACGGCCTATGCTTCCTAAGTCAGTGAGGGGACTCAACCACTACATGCTGACTGTGTTGCTATTTCTGCTGTAAAATGTTTGAGTCAAACCTCTCAACTGTCCAAATCTTCATAGAATGCCCAATTATTTGCTTTATATTTTTGGTCTCTTTCTCAAAATGTACTGACTCAGTAGCTCAATCTGTTAAATGTCTTGCATGTAGTATATTTTGGATGGTGCAGTGGGCCAGCGGTAGCACTGTCGCCTCACAGCATGAGGTTTCTCCAGTTCGATTCTCGACTGGAGTGCCTTCTGTGCGGAGTCTGCATGTCCTCCCTGCATTTGTGTGGGTTTTCTCCATGTACTTCTGTTTCCTCCTTCCACATTACAAAAACATGTATCTGGAGCATTTCTCCCCAGGCCTCCACTGAAAATTGGCTGCATTGCAAGTCGGACTTCCCCGGTAAACAAATACTAAATAAATAAATAAAAATTGGGGAAGGGGCAAACCACCATGATGACTAAAGTCATAAAAAGACAGACATTTGACTTTCTGACTTCAAATCCTTTGGAAAATGCTTGCAAACTGAAAATCTGTTATTCTAGCAACATTATAAGTGCAATACTTAAATTCTGTCCCTATTTTTTGGGCCTTTGTCGCCCGATTTTTGGATTTGTTCACATATCTTGAGCCAATAGTTTGACAAGTATGGTTCGAGTTTCCCATCATCTGTGCATTTCTCCCCCACTCACCTTTCTCCAACACAGACACAGTATTTTAAGGTTGGCACTTTTCATAATCGACATTCTGAGGGTACACTTTGTTTTGTGAAAACTCAGCGTGAACAGGGCAGTCAGTGCATGCAAAGTACATTTCTGTTATTTAAGTTCTGAATCCTATACGTGTGTCTGAACATACATATATACACACAACACACACAAAACACACATGTGAAATATTTTTCTCAGTAGAAGCCACTGAGTTATTGAAACATTAAATAAGGAGTGTACGAGATGGGATGACATCAGCATTTACCTCAGTTATTGACTTAGGATACTTGCACTGTATTATGAGAGACTGAACATAACTGGAGAACATCAAACCAAAGACTGCTGCTACAGGCAAAGCTCCTTAGCCTCCTTGAAATCTAAAAGACAGTACTGCATTATGGAAACAAAAAACTAACATCTTTAAAAGGGAAAAAAAAAGATTTTAAGTCACTCTTATATAAATTATCAAGTGTGTGCAGTGGTACTCTTGGCCAGCAGAGGGAAGTGTGGCACTTAGATTTTTCTGCTTCTCTCACAGAAACCAAACGCCTTCTACCCTTCCTCTCACCTGAGACAGTTCTGTAATCCCTTTTTTTGATTTTACTGCATTTATTTTTTTTCATATCTAAAGAACTAGAATAATTAAAAGAAAGAACCTTGCCTATGGCCTAGGTAGAGAATACAGGCTATGCCTGATACTGATGTTAGGCACATTTTGTTACTAATAGAGGAGATTCATCGAATACAACCCCTTTTTCCGGGACATAGTATATACAACAGAACAGCCGTGATGGGCAGGAGTAAAACTGACTATCATTGCTATTAGTTGGTAATTCAACATCTGCAAAATATGAAATAGGCAGCCAACTCCAAATTTACTTTTAAACCTTTTATTTTAGCTTATTATGCATTGACTGGGTTTTCTGCAGTTTTGTGTGTGTGTGTGTGTGGGGGGGGGTCTTCTGCAATTTTCTGTGTGTGTGATATATATATATATATATATAAATAAATGAGAGAGAGAGACATGCTGGGACATTTGCAGTCACAAATATGTGCAGATTATCAATCCCAGAAACATGTGCCCTCCTTCAGTACCCTGAGTGCCTTTACTGATTAGCATACATCCAATGGTTTTCCACGACTTCTGAAAGTGCTATAAGCCTCAGGAAATAATGACGATTAACTACAAGTGGAGGTGAAACAAATGGACTTTTTTCTTTTTCTGAGCAAATGTTGTTGTTGTTGTTGTTTGTCTTTCGGCTTTTCCCGGTTAGGGGTCGCCACAGCGGAACTCTGGTCCGCTAATGATTGGCAGTAGAGTTTTACGGTGCTGAGGTGCCAGCTCGATGCCCAACCTTCAACGAAGGCACTCCCATTCATGCATGTCTTTCGAATGCTACTCGACCATGGGGAGGACATGCAGACTCCACACAGAAGGCACTCCAGCCGAGAATCGAACGGGAGAACCTCTTGCTGTGAGGCAACAATGCTACCGCTGCACCACCACCACGGCATGTACTGGTTCTTAAATGTTTGCTTGAACTAATTTTCCTTCCTGTGCTATTTAAGTAGGATGTGTTTTGGCAGCAAGGATTACAAGAAATCCTGAGTTCCAAGTTACTGTAATGACATCCTACTCTTTGTGGGTATGTTAACCAGAGATGTGCACTGTTTAGCCTTGTCATGTCAGAACCAAACACCTTCTTCTGTGATCTACCATTATAAATTTAGAGGTAATGATGAAATCAAAAATTCTAGCAAAAGGCAACAAGGAAAATTGTACGAACACTAAAGAGGGCCCTGCTGACATATGCTGTGTGGAGAAAATGATTTTTCTGTACAAATATAAACCGTGAAGAAATTCTGCAAAGACAGAGTGAAACAGAGACAACTGTGAAGACAGAGCTCAGAAGACAAATGAAAAACTGCATATATGTTTACTATCAAAACTTGGAAACTGCATTGGTTAACCGGCATGTGGTCAACTTAGTTTCCAAGCTTGCAGAAAGTCGACCCAAAATCAATCAACTACAGTGAATGAGAAGTGTAGGTCGATAATTTGGGTTCATAGGTAGGTACTAGGCTATTGGCCCTAAGGCCCATACAAGCCTAGCCAAAAAATGTACCCTGGCTTTCGCCACCCAAGAAAATTATTTTCCTGTGCCGCTGTCGAGCAGAGCCACAGAAGTGTTCCCCGGGGTAAATTTCCCATTTCCCATCCAATCATCAAGATTTTTCTTGAAGAGTGCTAATGAGGAGCTCTGTCTGACATAGATAGGTAGTCTGTTCCAGAGTATGGGAAGTCTCTGGGACAGGAATCTATCCCCTCCAGCATGTTCTGTTTATTGTGGTGACAAGGTTAAGGTCCTTAGAGCGTGTAGCTCGGAGGGACTGGGATTTCTTTAAGTGGAGCATGTCCAACAGCTCTGGGTTTGACATAGCTTTGTATGTCAGGCAGAGATCGCCCCTGAGTAGGCGATATGCGATGGAGTAAAGCTGTAGTTTTTTGAGACGGTCTGCATAGGGCATATGTTTGAGGCCAGTAATCCTCTTTGTGAGGTATTTCTGTGGTCTTTCCAGTTGTTGTAGATGTCTTGTAAGGTACATACCAAAAGGGGCATTGTACTCTATAATGGGTCTAATGAGTGATGAGTAGAGGGGAACAATGACCTCTTTTTTCTGGATGAGAATCCTTTTGTGATGAGATGAGCCACGTAGAAGGATTTCCTGACCACTGTGGCAATGTGATTATCAAAGGAGAGACTACTGTCCACCTGTGTCCCAAGGTCTCATCACATTTTTGGCATTAAGCAGACTACCAGCTATGTGGTAGTTCATGGGTACAGAGTTTTTACCAAAGGGAATGATAATACACTTTTTGGCATTGAGCTTCAGGCCATGGTTTTGACACCAGGTATCTGTCTCATTGAGGCCCTTTTGTAGTTTGTCCACATCGTTGGGAGTTTCGATTATGGCTCCTAGTTTGCAGTCATCTGCAAACTTTGTTAGCCAAAGACCTTCTGTGTTGGCCTGCACTTCAGAGAAGTAGATACCAAACAGGAGAGGACCCAGGACTGAACCCTGTGGTACTCCACTTGTCACTGGTCTGATGTCGGATTTGGAATCCGCTACTTTCACAGTGTGGGTTCTTGTCCGTGAGCCAGTTGGCAACCCATCTAGTGACATAGGGATTTATACCTAGTTTAGTGAGCTGATCTATAATTCCAGAGTGGGGGATGGTGTCGAAAGCCTTGGCGAGATCTAGATAAGCTGTGTGACCCATTTTACCCTCATCTATGGCTTTGGTGACTGCTTCAAAGAAGTCAATCAGGTTTAGGAGACATGATCTGCCTTTTACAAATCCAAACTGTGTAGGGTCCAGAGTTTGGAGATTACCAATGTCTTTGTTTATGAGTTCCATGATGATACGTTCCATGGCCTTGCAGACCAGGCTCGTCAGGCTAATGGGGCAGTAGTTCCCAGGGTTTGTCATGGCTCTCCCTTTGTGGAGTGGGATAACTGTTGCGGTGCGCCATTCAGTGGGTACAAAGCCTGAGGTGAGGCTATGATTGAACATGGTACTTAGGTAGGGTGGCAGTTCATTCTGTAGTTCTTGTAGAACGCAGCCTGGGATATTGTCAGGTCTCATGGATGCTGTGTTCTTGGCTTTGGAGAGTGTGTTTTTTACCTGTGCAGCCGTGATTATAGGAACTTTGCATTCTTCAGGTATAGAGATGGGCCCTCTAGGGGGTGAGAGGAAGGTAAAGTTAGCACTGAACCTATCTACTAGGATGTTGGCAATATCAGTTGGTTCTGTATATTTAGTGCCATTATGCTGTAACTCAGAGAGGATCAGAGTGTTCCCATTTAGATTTTTGGCATAGCTATGGAATGCCTTGTGGTTGTCTTTAGAGTCAGTGGCAATTTTGTTTTCTTAACTAGCTTTGGAGGATTTTATGAGGGATCTCAGCTTCTTACTGAGGTTGACCAGGGAGTTCCTCCAGTCATGGGATTTTACTCTTTTTTGCAACAGTTTCTTTCTTCTGTTGTAGAGTTTGTTTATGGCAGAGGTCCACCAGATTGGCTTCCTTTTTTTAGAGGATAACTTCTTGGTTCTATTAGGGATAGCATGATCCATACACTTGTGTAAGTGATTATAAAGTGCATTTGTGTAGGATTCGGCAGTCATACCTCTATTGTCCGTCTGCATGGGTGTCATGAAGTTTGCCACTTCTGTCTTAAGAAGTGTAAAGTTGGCTTTTGAGAAGTTTTTTACGATGGTTTCCCTAATTGGGGCTGGGGGTGGGATGTGGGTGTCTAGGCTGATTAGCTTGTGGTCGGATCTGACCAACGAGGAATTGACCTCTGGTGTGGAACACCGGTTTCCCATGTTGGTAATGACCAGGTCTAGGATATTGCTGCCCCTGGTGGGGGTGTGAATAAGTTGATCCAAGGTGTTGGAATTTATGAATTCTAGAAAACGTTGAGCAAAAGAGTTGGTACATGAGTAGTTTTCCCAGTTAATGGTGGGGTAGTTGAAATCGCCCATTATTAGGGTGTTGGGTTGTACCCTAATACTTTCCAGTGCATCAAGAAATGAGGAGTGTGAATCCTGGGGCATGGTGGGGGGTCTGTAGCAAGCTACAATTTGGACTGCGGTCTTGCCCAGAGTTAGTTGCACTTGGATAATCTCGGATGCATTATGCTGTGCAACTAGCCTGGAGGTATGGATATCCTTAATGAATATGGACACGCCTCCGCCTTTAGTGCTTCTTTCTGGGTTAGGTGGCCGAAAGGTGTGGTATGAATTGAAGCCTGGTAATGCAGGGGTGCTCTCTGGAGCTTTGAACCAGGTCTCTGTCACTGCACAGATGTTAATGTTCTCCATTTTAAGGAGTGCCTCGAGTGAGTGCATTTTGAGGTTTAGACTTCTAGCACTGAGTAGCATTACCCTCAGATTTTGCTTGCTTGTACCTGTTACGGTGGTGAATTTGTCATTTGAACCTTGCCTATAAAAGGCACTATAGGGGTTGCAAGAATCTTAGTCAGTATCCGGAATCCTAAGGGTGACAGGTGCAGGCCATCTCTAGCAAAGCATCGTGGACTGTCAATCATGTCGTCCCAGGCAGACAAATACTGTATCCCCCTTAGAATGACACCAGAAGGTTAGCCAATTGTTGAGGTCAATCATTTTGTCCTTGTACTGTGATATCATTCTGGGTGATGGCAGGATGCTTCTCAGGGTTAGGGTCATACCTGCCTAGGATACAAGATCGGAGAGCTCCTCCATGTCTCTTTTCATGTAGTCCAGGGAGGTACGTCATTTCATGTAGTCCAGGGAGGTTCGACATTGTGCAGGGAGTTCTCGGTTCAATGATGAACAGGGAATTATCCCATTTCCTCACTGTAGTGTGATCTCAGAGTTGGTATATTTAATGTGCATGTGGTGTGGAGGGTGCAGGGGGGTACAGCCCCCCCCCTACAAAATAGTAGAATTAATGTACTGTTGAGAGTAGAGTTCAATGTTACATTAATGTGCATAGCAGGAGGTGATTGATGTCACTCACCTCCTGCTATGTCGAATACATCGAACCACGGTGGTCAATGTATTCATTTTCTCTGTGGTTTACTTTTTGGAATTTCAAATTCAGCATTTTGGGTTGACATTTTAAATGGTCAACCGAAGTCAATTTGAAATTTCAATAGTAGTAAACCACACACACATGTATGTGTATGTGTATATATATATATATATATATATATATATATATATAATATATATATATATATATATATATATATATACATATATATACACACACACACACACACACACACACACACACACACACACACACCTAGGAAAGGACAGGGCTATGTATACAGCAGCGGGACAGATAATGCAAAAAAGATTACCTTGCAGAGTTGTGTAGAGCAATAACAATAGCCACAGGGCTTGTGTAGTTGGGGATCTACTTCAGTCTATTGAATTTTCACATAACCAAACCTTAAAAGAATGAGACAAAAAGATTGCAATCACACGAGTGAACATTTACAATGCTGAAAGTCACAAGAACGAAAAACCAGCTGCTCCACTTAAACACATCATTTCAAAACAGAAATGTACATTTTTGTACTTTTTTTGCAGGGGGAGGGGGGGGGGAAGCCCCCTGCAAATTATATCTACCAACTCCAAGATCGCAACACATTTGCATAGTGTTGAGCTACTAACACACTACTGTACAATTTTTATTTATTTATTTTACATTTGTTGACCGGGAATGTCCGACTGGATACATGTCCATTTTCAGAGAAGGCCTGGGGAGAAAAGCTCCAAAGGAAGTTACACAAACATCTTTACAAAGTACACATTAACTCAGTTTACAAAGTCTGTGGATGGATATAAGTCATACATGAAACACTTATTAAAAGAACAACAAAACAAAGGGGCTCCAAAAAAATAGTATAAGTATACAATTGAAGCCTAACAATCAAGTTAGGCTTGGAACATGGATATAACCACTGAGACTTGAAATACTGCTTGAGACATTTCTTGAAGCGAGATAAAGATGTATCTGGGGTAGTGTCAGCAGGTAAAGAGCTCCAAATTTTGCCAACATAATTGGCAAATGGAGTCTCCGGAAGAGTTACTGGATTTGATAGTTTGAACTACTAGTCTATTAGAAGAGCATAGTGTTCTAAGATTAAGGTGGGGATAGATAATATCTTTTAATGCCAGAGCCTTTTCAGGTTGTTTGAATACTTTATAAGCAAGTATAAGTTGGTTATACTGAAACAGTCTGATTAGCTCTAGCCATCCAAGATTACTGAGGTTAATACAGTGGTGTGTTCTATGGGGCAAGCCAGTGGCAAATCTGGCTATGTGATTGTAGCAGCTAGACAGCATGTTAAATTCAGTTTTATTTAAATTGGTAAGTACAGGGGAGGCATAGAGTAGGGGAGGAGGGTAGATTGGAGTGGGCAATGGCAGTTCTGGTAGATGGGGGTTAGGAAAGGCTTTATCCTATATAGGGATCCAAGTTTTTTGTTAATAGTTTTATTGATGTGCTTATCAAATTTAAGATCGTTGTCGATAATAACTCCTAGGAGTTTAGTATGAAGGTCTGGGGAGATTATGGTTCCATTATTGGACATAATGGAAAAGGATAACAGTGGGGACCTGTGGGTGAGGGAGAAGAGTAGGAGCTTTGTTTTGCTGGGATTTAAAATAAGACAGCGGTCAGCAAACCAGTTTTCTACTTGGTTAAAGGAACTCTGCATGAATGTCTGCAGCTCTAGTTGGGAGGTAGCAGTGCAGACCAACGTGGAGTCATCTGCATATTGGATGCAATTTACCTTTGGAATAACAGTGCGAAGGTCATTAATAAATACTGAAAACAGAAGAGGTCCCAGAATAGAACCCTGGGGAACACACAATGTGTTGGGCAGGAGATTAGATAGTTTGTTATAGGACGGCTTGTTGCCTATTATGCAAGTATGATTGAAACCACTGGAGAGAGTGTTCTCCCAGTGACATTGTTTTCAGGGTCTTGATAAGTAGATGCTGTTTGACAGATCCAAAAGAGGGCAGAGGATACTTTGCTATTGTTCCTGTTGTGGTTAATAGTATTAGAGAAGGAGAGTAGGGCTGTGGTGGTACTATGGTGTAGCCTAAAGCCATGCTGAGAGTTGGCCAGTAGATTATTCTGAATTAGATGGGGCAGAAGGCATTTTTGGATGCATTTTTCCATAATTTTAGCAAGTGGGGATAAGATAGCTATGGGCCTAAAATTGGACAACTCAGTAGAGCTTCCACCTTTATGGAGGTGTATGACCTGTGATATTTTCCAAATAGAGGGGACTTTTGCTTCTGATATAGAGTGGTTTATTAGAACAGAGATGGGGTATGCTATAGCTTCTGCAGCTTTTTTGCAAGTATTCAGCAGGGAGTAGATCAGCAGCTAGAGTACAATCCACAGACAAGAGAGTACAACAGAAAAGATGAAGAAGAAATTTGAATGCTGGATATCCGACTGACAGCTTCTGCAGGGGGGTGGGGGGGTGGGGAATAAAGGCTTGATTTTTATTAGCCTGCTTCTGCAGGCGAGAGCCTTGCAGACTTTAAATTTCCAGAAGTTTGCTCACTTTGGTACTTTTCAGTGCTGAACTGCTGACAGTGGTCTATGCATAATCTGGAGAAGACAACAATCAATTACAGAGAAGAGGATGATAAATCCTTTTCCATGTGGCTTCTGAAGGCTTCCATGCACCACAAGAACATCAATGTCTTCTCAGACCGGGTACTGAGAAGACATCAATGTCTTTTCAGTACCCGGTCTGAAGTGTACAAACCTCAGGGGAGAGTAAATGCTTACACATGCAAGCTACATGAGTTTGGGGGTTCCACTGCAGGATTGAAGTGCCTGCTTTTGACAGAGCAGTTTCTGCAGGGGTATAGGATTAGTTTTGCTTGCCTGGCTTCTGCGATTTTTGCACCTTACAAACTTTAAATGACCAGAGGTTTGCCTACTTCAGAGCTTTTAAGAGCTCAGATGCTGTCAGTTGTCTAACTTGTAATACGGACAACAGGTGATTATAAAAGATTATGAGATCGCAACAAACCTGTTTCTTATCTGGGTTCTAACTGATTCAACATATTCCATGAACTTCACTGGCTTCCTAGGATTAAGAATGCAATGTACCAGCCTTGGTGACAGTAAAGGCTTTTAAAGTCCAGCGAAATGTTTAGTTCCAATGAAGGACTGGAATTCCTCATTTCGGTAGGATAATTTCTTCAGGGAAGCAGGCTTCATTTAAATGGGGAAACGTCTGTGGTAGCATATCCTTACAATCTGGTTGGAGGGTTCCACAGTTTAATGTTCTACAGTGTCAATCTGCTGATAACACTGCCAAAAAATCTGACAATTACAGAGAAGCAGAAGATTCCAAATCCTTTTATAACTGGGTACTGACTGATTTAATACACTACAAGGACTTGAGCAGCTTTCGACAACCTAGTCTGCCATGGCACAGCCACTGGTAAGAGTAGATGGTTCTACGCGCATCTACCTGTGCTTAGGTTTCATTGAAGAATCAGTAACCTTCATTTTGACTGGCCAGTTTCTACAAGGGTGTAAACTTGATTTTGATTGCCCCACTTCTGCATAGACAGACCTTTCTGAATTTATACAATCTGTGGCCAAACAGTGTAAATCCTACAGTTAAAGCAGCTCAACAGCCTGGTCTACAACAAGTAAGGCAACTTCTACATCCTTATTGTGGATTACAAATATTTCACTTCCTTTTCTTTGTCACACACAAATGGCATAGCATTCATTGTATACTTTTAGAAAAGGAACATTTCTTATGTTGAGTAGTATTCTGAATACATATCAACCATCTCTGACCAGATAAGAAACTGACGTTATTCTAAGCAATCCAGTTTGTTACCCTTTAAAGAAACCTTCTTGCTTCATCAAGGATGGGCTGCATCTATCCTTTAAGGGCTTGCACATTCTGGCAAAACCCTTTTCCACCCCTCCATAGGGACGGTGAAATTAGAAGACATTCCGATCTGTCAGTTAACAGGGTGGCTTTGCTCAATACAAGAAGCATCAGAGTCAGCACATCCTTCTTGGGAATGTTCCTTTACACGGAGAACGCACATGTATGTGCAGCCACTGAAACCTGGTTGCAACATACAAAAAGCACTTCATCTATATCTTGTTCAGGATTATTAGCAGTATAGACATTATTATGTTTAATAAAGATGTCAGACCTACGCATTTAATCCCAAATGACCCCAGCCTTGATTTACTACGAGTGCAGATCATTCTCAAAAAACAATTTCCTTTATCAATAATTACAGATCCCCCTTTCATATCCCTGAGGAACATATCACATAAAAAGCTCCTCTAACTGGAAGTCAATTTAAACACTTTTTAAGACGCTTTAATTACCCTGATGCCAACTATTCCACCTACAAATCCAGCAATCATCACTCCCAGGCCTTTTTCAACATCACCTTCAGAGCCCTGGACAACACAGTCACACTTTACTAGAAGCCAAAGGCTACTTGACCTTGCCTAACTACCCCGTCCTCTGCTCATTCCTAGTAGTCATTTCTTCTCTAATTAAATTATACTATTTAGCCATCACCTGTAGTCTTGAAACCAGCCCCCCCGAATGCACAATTCATTTGCATTTAAGGACTTCATCATAGCCATATATTACATAAATGGTCCAATCACCCCAACTTCCAGAATCCTGACACTGTAGCAGTAACAAAGGAATTTTATGAGCAATTATGCCCCTGTATGGAGGGAACTGTCTCCTATTACAAACAAAACAATAAATACATCAATTGCTGAATCTAGTCGGATAACAGAAGCAACAAATCATACAACAAAAATGTAAGCTCTTAGCCTTTTATACTTCTTTCCCCCTTTCAGCTCATCAAACAAAGTATAACCAAATTACTAAGGGATGTAAGGAACTCAAGAATACCAAAAAGTACCAAGGTAGCCTTTGAGCCCAAGACAGCAACCAACACTAAAGACAACAAAAGCCTTTTTTAGCAATGTATTCAAAATTCACAATAACCTGCAAGATACTATCAACTCCAACCCAGAACCCAAAGCTAACATATTGGCTAAGAAAATTCAACTCTAATTTTGCTCCACCTATTACATCCTTGGACCCCCCCGCAGTACTATCCCAGCCCCCCATCATCAATACTAATCGATCCTCAACCACTCTCTCTCAAAAAGAAAAATACCACCTCCATGGTTCCAGATAACATCCTGGGTAAGCATAAAGTATCCTTCAGCCATATCTATCCTACACATCTTGAAAGTGATTTCATAGTACAGGTACCTGAAGTAAACAAACACCATAGTCCACTCCCATTCCCCCACAAGGGCAGCTTCTCCACTGAGGTAACCATTAGTTTTGCCAGCCTCATCTGTAAAGCCATGGAACAAATTAACGAACAAAGAAACAAGATCAGCAGACTCTGGTCCATGACTTTGTCAAGGGTAAATTGTGCCTTCTTCATCTTGTTAGCTTCTTTGAGAAATTCACCCATGTTCTTAATAACAGACTTCCCCATACACACTGTTCTACACAGACGTAGCTGATCTGACATGACTCTCCACTCTGGCATCATATATTAAGCAAACTAAACATCACCCCTGACCTCTGACATAATCTGCTGGAGTGACAACTGGCTATAAAAACAGAGCACACAATCTGAATAAAGGGTATCCTCTCTAGAAGGCAAAATGCAACCATTGCTCAACCTCAAAAGTTCTATCCTAGGCAATCTTTTCTTTTGAATCTACTTCACTGAGGTATAGAGAATTGCTTATAAGCTTTGGCTAACTAAATTTGTGGATGATTAGAAGCTATGAATCATCCTAAATACCCCTTCAGATTCACTAATATTCCAGTAAGGTATATTCACAATAATACGCAATACTCTAATCACAGCCTCACCCTACAACAAAAGAAATACAGTACAGTTACGTCTGATAACTCCAGCAAAGTATCTCAAAATGGAATGCATTTTAAGAATGACATCCTAATCTGGTATTTTGGAACTTGGACAACAAGCTGTCCTTAATATCCAGTATTGTTAGAAAACCCTTTCACCTTGTCTCTCATCTCATTTGTCAGGTGTTCTCATCCAGAGCCCAATCTGTTCCAATTCTCCTTTACTCTGCAACAAGTTACCCGGTTATAGAAAGCAATGTTCCATTTGCATGCACAGCTCTAATCGACTCTCCTATGTAGAAAGGCCTCAGAATTTTATAACTAAAATATTCCAAAACATAAAAAGCTGGACTTATTCAAATAGACGAAACAGCCTGTCTTTATCTGTGGCTCACAGACTCCAGTGCCTTGTCTTCTCATCCATGTCAAACTCTGCTCTCTGGAGCCTCCTTTTCCCCAAAAAAGAAAAACTCTCATTTAATAACTATTCCAAAGATATGTTTGTATACTAAAACATTCTGGATAAATGTATCACACAGTACCTCCCTCATCTACAGAACAAGCTTCCCCTACACATTTGACAGTGTAGAATCCTTCATTTAAATAAATGAAGGAATGCAATCCCATGAATTCAGATCTGAAGTCAATAGCTACAAATCTCTATGACAAAGTTGACATTATCACATTTCAATCATCTCTAAACATCCCTTTCCTCCAACTTCTCTTCCCTCAAACTTAATCTAAATTGGAATTATTGTATCTAGACCTTCCAAATTACCTCTGCCTCCTAGCATTATCTTCTGAATTATAGGACACTTTCAAGGCTTCTTCTTTTATGATGTTGCCAGTGGTCAACTTACTGTTGGCTTAGTAGAAACCTTTGAACCTTAAGCAACTGCAGGGCCTTGCTGAGAGCAGTGGCTTGAAATTACTCCAGCATGCTACACCAAATACTCATATACATGACAAAGAGGTTGAGATAAAAATGCAGAAGTAAAAACATTTCCTTGCCTTTGGATTACTGTGCATCATTCTTCCTGCTTCTGCTATGAAGTCCTTCTTGGTTGGGCACTTTTACTGCCCCATCATGCATTACCACACCTGCGATCGGTCTGTGTTAGCACTTTGTTGTACCTCGCACTCTAGCGCCCACTTGATAATATATACTCAAGACTCCCTCTTGTGATAAGCCTACCTGTGGTCTTATGACTTACACTTTTCTCTTTGGATATTTTTTCTGTACCACAGTACTAATATATCTGCAATTTATTCAGTCAGCATTGAATTTGTAGCAGGGAAAATAATGCTGGTTTTCTTGGAGAGTTTGTCTTTTTCATCTTCCTTATGTTACTTATGAGCTGCTTTGGCAGAAAATAAATTTAGAGATCAGTACATGGGTACTGGTAAAAACAAGGACATATGTCCATTGATGGGCTAATATGAAGTCTCATGAAAAGGCAAGTTCACTATGTACAAGATAGTATTCAAACTCCTGAAGACAACTATGTATGTTAACACTTGCTTTAGTTTATACAGCACATGCTGTAGTTCATACATTCAGGAAGTGATCTCCTCATCCTCACCATCAATAAGATAAGTGCCACACAACTTTGTGAAAGCAGAAGCTCAATGTACACTACATGCAGTGAATTCCAATACCAGGGGACAGCCCGGTGCAATGCAACACGTGCGTATCTGAAAATATTTCCTTAACCAGAAAAGGTTCATACAGTGGGTCTTCATAACACGGGAACTAAACTGTTTTATACTTGAAATCTAGTAAATGAGTGCAAACCATTAGAATGGAAATGAAGGGAAAAGGTTGAAATTATAATTACAATGGTGTACTGTAAATTACCTGCCAGTTAGATGGATTAATTTAGAACAGGTGTTTAATTTCCTTTCAGTTTTAAACATGGTTATTGAGCAGTGTCACCAAATGTGACGCAAAATGTGCCAAGATGAGAAGCACATTTGAACAACTGGGAGTTGTGAGTTACCTTTCTAAGCTAGCTATGAAGCCAAAGGGATTCTGGCACACACAAGAGTAAACAAAGTGCATTAATAGTATGTTTTACTGGCTCCAGTCTGACACTTAACAGCTAACAATTCAGTAATGTGTAAGGTACGTGAACCCTACCTGCAGGTAAATTAGCAGCTTGCATCAAAATCACACTGACAAAACTCAGCAACAGTACACAGTCTATGCTGCATTTTGTCCAAGAATCTCATTAGCTACACCACAGAATGGAGTTAAATCAACAGCTGTCGGCGATATGTTGCAAATACAGCTCAGCCTATTTCAGTTTGATATTTGTTAAAACTGAATCAGAAAATTAAATATCAGTGCCATCTTGAACTATCTAATCAGCAGGGAAATTATGGTACAGTCTAGTCATGTAATAGTGAACCTTTAAAGTGGTATAACGCTGGGCATGAGGCGAGGACTGAAAAACGTTTAAGAAATCATGGCCATTAAAACACAGACATGACAAGATTTTGCACACCGCTAGTCTGACAGCACTCAACCAGCAGGAAAGAAAACCTAAGTGAAAGGCATGCTTGTTAAATAACATGTGCAGTATGCCAACAGAAAAAGATGAGTCTTGTCAAGACAGCAAACTATACAAAAAGATCCTTGCACAACATAGTTTATGACCTTTGACCCCATATCTAATGACTTTAGGTCTCCACATGATAATGAAGCCACAAGCAACAGTGGTTTTAAAATCATTAATGCTCCTCAGAATTATAAACCACCCCCCCAAAAAGCCGCACACATTCATAAAGACATGAAGTAACTCTAAGCCATACTCAAAAGTACTTCTACTACAGGCAAGAAAAAGTTTTGATTCTATCCAGCATGCAAGTACCACAAACATTATGCCTTTTCATGACAAATTTTGCAATTTGAGGAAAGTGTGAATGGTACACTTAACTGGTCTGAGAAGTATAAATCTGGTGTCTGAGATAACTACACAGCCAACAGGGTAGTTTTATATGTTGCTTATCAGCTACCTTTAGAAGAATGTGATTAGATTTCCCACTACCTCTTCATGTGTGCACACCACATTGCTTATATGAAACCCCAAAATAAGGCCCTTCCGCATCATAAGTCTTAGCCAAGAAGGAAAGAACAGATGAAATCAAAATAGCTGTAATAAGAACCTCTGTTTAGAACATGGGGGGGGGGGGGTCTGAGTCATTTAGCTTCAGTTGTTTGCTTATTATATGTCCCGTTCCAAATGAGCAGTGATCAGAGCACAAAACTAGAGGCCAGTAAATCTAACTGCCTTCAGGAAGTGCAAAACCACATAACAGGTCAGGTATTTGCATAAGCAAGGTGAAAAACAGGGAAAGTTGTGGGCAAAACATGATACATTTATGTACCACTACTGCAAATGTGATTTAACTTCCTCCTTTATTACACACATGCTCAGGAAAAAAACATCCACAAACTCTGCGAAATACTGGATGCAAGACGTTACACCATTCTTCCCACAAGGACATTTACTGTTTTAGCATCAAACATGACCATGAGGATAAGAGAGAATCTAATATCAGCTAAAAAAGACAGCTAAAGGAACTGCTGGGCATTTGCAAAGGCTTCTAGCATACAAAAGTGGAACACCAGTCTGCCACAGAGCAGAGATTATCTGAGGAGCTTTGTCAGTCATCCCTACTGACCTGCTGTGCATGCTTATTCCATCGACAAAGTTCAGCGCTATCAAAAAATCCATCATCAGTGCTGCAAGTTTAAAGGTCACATTGCTTAAAATGCAAGATGCGGCCAGTGCAGGGGAGACCAAATCCCAATTCATTGCCCTCTGTTTGCATCCTTATCTGACAACTGTCAAAAGGAATATATATTGGGCTACATGGAAGACAGTGAAGAGGTCAGAGGTTCTAAGAATAAAAACTGTCTCCAGCTTAATGTTACGAGATAAACAGGAAAAGTGCTAGTGACGTCAATGACAAATGAATATCCTTTGTTTGCAAATAACCTTTCTATTTTTTATGTTTTGCTTCTAAACAGTAAAAAGCAGAAAACAGCTGAAAAAGCATATCAATATTTCCTCATGGTTTACGATATGGGTACTTCTCTAGCTGTGGAGGAAATCAAAGTGTGTGTGAGTGTGAGTGTGAGTGTGTGTGTGTGTGTGTGTGTGTGTGTGTGTGTACATCTGTGTATATACACACATATATAGACTAATATAGATATATATATATATATATATATATATATATACACACACACATACACACACGCGCGCGCGCACACACACACACCCCCCAATAAAGCATGCATGTGACAGTACATGTATTACCTTATCACAAAAACGTCTTCTATTTTATTTATGAATTTTTTTTTCTTTTTTAATTTTTTCAATCATGCATTGAGTGAGTAAACGTCTCAGCAGGAAGGCAGACTGTTTTTCAGATGATCCAGAGAATCAATTTTTAAGAGGCCTGACCGTACCTCTCAACCTCTTAAGAGCACAAAATCTGGACAAACCCATAAATAATGGGGGGACAAAGGCTGAAAAATAAGGACAATCTTTAAATATTGCTCTTACAAAGTTAGAAAATTGATAGAACAGGTTTTGAATTGGCATGAATTTTCTGACTTTACTCCTCAATGATTTGCTAAAATTTGCGGAAAAACCACAATTTTATAAGAAGAACAAAAATAAGAGGCAAAAATCTGGACCCACTGTGAAAATCTGTACACTTGAGAGGTATGCGCCTGACTGTGCAAATCTTTGACTATATCGCTGTAGATCAGAAATATACAGTTATTTTAACACTGCAGATCAGCTCCTGTAACATCGTATGATGGGGTAATGATTCCATATCTCTTGACAGGTGTACTGTATGCGCACCAAAGCCATTAGTATGGTACTCTGTGATTAAGAGCACCGTTGAATTATTAATTGTTACTAAAATTTAAATTAAAGTTTCCTGGTGTAGATTTTATCCCCCCAAAGGTACTGCAGTTAGCTGTTTGTGTATATGAAATATGATGTGCACGGGGTACAGATTAGCTAGCATTGCACTTATTTGGACCTTTGACGTAAAATGCTTTTCAAGTCCTGTTTGTTAGCGATTGCTTTCCTTAATTACACAACTTGTTTTTAAAGTTGAGGGAAAGCAAGGAATCAATACTAGATGCACAGTCACGCTGACTGTCAGCTTTTAGACTAAATGAATTACCTGCAGTACTGTGGAAGTGGACAAGGATGTACGATTTCTACAGGTTTCTGAATGGAGAAGTCTGCAAGCATTATGAATGTCGGGCACTAATCTAAAATGGACCTGTGAACCAGGCATATGCAGCAACTAGAGCGACCTCAAAGGTTTCTTACAATAAGAATACAAGGCACAACAAAACCTGCCATAAGAAGAGCACCTTAAAGTCCTTTCCCTCTACTCAGTCTGTTATAGATTGCTGAGGGGGGAAATCTATGCCTAGCTTACAAGACATCCACAAACCCCACTCTTATGAATCTCCTACATATTCGTAAGTCAAACAGTACCAGAAATACAGGATCTAGGAGCCTGAATTTTGTCAGTGACAAACAGAACATGCTGCATAGACAGATATATGTCTCAGAGACAGCCCCTCCTATGGAGCAGGCTTCCCATCCATGTGAAACTGAGTTAGTCTATTACCCAGCTGAAGCACAACCTAGATACGTGGATAGAGAATAGGAAATGTACACTGGGCCTGGCACCCATGTCCCTTATGGACAGAAGAGGTAGCTTATAAATGCTCGGTCCTCAAGGTCCTATTTGGATGCAGGACATCATTATTCTTTCGGGAAAACTTGGCTAGGCTTAGAAAGGTCCCCCAGATCATAAGCTTAGTAACAGTCTACAAATCTATGAAACAGTGCAGTACACAATGTGCGAGTGCCTGAATGTGGTAATTAGAATGTTGTAATACTATGGTAAAACTATCATAATGATGCATGGCTGCCAGGATGTCTATATTCCTGTAGAAGATGATAGTTACTACTGACATCTCACACAACATGAAATTAAAAAAAAAAAAAAAAAAAAAAAAAAAAGTTTTGTATGGACATCGCTATCTGTAGTTAGTAATTAGGAAGTCACAGAAAACCATGCAGGGGACCTTGCAACTGGTGACTTTGACACATAAATAGAGGTCAGTTATTAAAACAAGCATGAAATCTTGTTAACTCGCAACTGACTTGGACCTGGTGGGAAATTTGTTGTATAATGAGCATGCTTTTCCTGTCCTCCTAAAGCCCAGTATGATTGTTTTACTCTTGACGGGTCCTGTATAATGGTTTTGTCAGCCAATCAGATCACCAGAGAAAAAAACTTGGCTTGAAACTGGAGACAAAGGACACAAACAAAACAAACAGTGTCATATAGGTCCTTATCCCACAAACCCATCATATAAAGTTCACAAAAAAAGGGCTCAAAAGTGAAACATTTTAGTGAAAGCAAGCCCCTAAAAAATGTAATTTATTAAATACAGTTCTCAGTCTCAACTCATGAATCAAAGGCCATCTTGGTTTGCCTGTTTATCACTGTGTGGTTGACTAAATGACCTGGACAAAAATACGCTGAAGTACCATAACCGTGCATACTATTAGGATACGATTTGAGATTCAGCATCAAGACCTAATCTAAAGTTAGAGGTCAGAGAAGTGACAACAGGAAAATGAGGACCCAAATGTCCAGCTTATAAATGCATGCTCTAAAAATGTAGTCAGAAGACACAAGAGGAAGGCAGACCAGCTGTATGCCAGCAATATACTTTGGGCTTCTCTTACAACATAGGGAAACCTCTGGCTACCCTCCTTGACTATACTACTTTCTAAAAGGATCAGATAAAAAAGCCAGACCATTGAAGTGGTCACATCATATCCAGCTAAAGGAAGAAGCTTGGGGGGGGGGGGGGGGACTTAAGCTTAAATTTTAGTAGTAAACAGTATTTCACTAGTCTTTCAGAAATAAGACACAAAATGGGGGAGCACAGCAGCATGCATAATATGTTTTATCTTTCTTGTGTCTTCAACAAAAGGGAACCTGCTTTCTTATAAAGACCTAGCATCAGTATTTTGAAACAAGGTGTGATCCACTTGTACATAGCTTCACTGTCCCTCAGTAAAATGGGGGAGGGTAGAAAAGATTACGGTGGCAGAGGTACATGTGCAGGAAAATAGAAGACAATCTGATAATGAAGACTTGGGACAGAGAGGAAGAAGGCAAGAAGAAACCAGGGCATCGAGCAAAGAGACGGATGGACTGTATGAGGGAAGACCTACATTTTAGGGATGGCCGTCAAAGAAAGTGAGAATGTGGCACTAAATCTAGACATATGGTGGCAAATGGATGCAACACCATGAACCCATCCAGAAAACAGGCAAAAGGAGGGGGTTGATGACAATGATGAATTGCTGATACAATGACAGTTACCTATTTATTTGTTTGCATGTTCAGCGGGTAAGGTGGGCTTTTCAGGGGACCCTTTTTTAACTGCAGTTCAAGCAAAATGAATGGTAAGAATTAATTACAGTAGAAAATGGATAATACAGAAAATTTGCATTTACAACACTTCCAGCAGTTTCACAGTACTAAAGAACCACCACTATCCCCAGCACTACAAAGAATATAGGCAAGGTACCTCATTGTATACTGAATATGCTAGCTATTATCCCTAAAGCAGAATAAAATGGCCCATACCTTCAAACAGGATATGATCCCAAATTTGACTGGCCACTCCCCCTGTTAATATTTATTATAAAGAGAGCAGTGAGTGGGATTGGGAATTAAAAGGGGACTTTTTTTCTTTTTAATTAATAAAGAAACAAGCATTAAATTCACATGGGCAGTTTTCTTTGCTACTCAGAGTGACACAGAGTAACACTGATAATGTTGAACACCTGCCAGTGTCACTAGTGTGACTGTTTATACTGTGGGATCCCGCACTGCCATTTTAAATGGGTAAAGGTTTAAAATGGAGACAGGAAACAGAAGTTTGCAATTATTTTCTTTATTAAAGAAACTCCTTGTTTCTTACTTACACATTATTTAACAATGTGGATCACAATGCCTGGACCCATATAAATGCAGCACATAAAATAATATAGCAGCACCCTGTTTAAACGTCATCCCCATAAGAATGCAGATTGTATTCTGATCCTTGTCAATTACATGTCAAGCTGTGACGGAGTACAAGTGCAGTATATCAGTCAGTAGAACTGTGCCACTAAGTAAAAGGATTAATGCTGGGACACAGATACTGAAGAAGATAGTCAGAAGAACATGAATGAAGTCTGCCCTTCCATACCTTAAAATGGAATACTTCTATTGCTGTAGCCAAATAAATCCACTTTTGCTTTCATTCTGTGGCAATGGGTACTGATTTCTGTAAGATTTTCTCCTGATGAGAAATGTTCATGGCAATTAAGCACATACCATTAGTCACGTAAGCCATATGCAAAAAATATGTGGTCTCCAAGAAGGTTACAGAATGGTCAATGTTACCACAAACACGTCGATATGCAGACGTAGCCTCTGCAACCAGGTTACACTGAGAAAGTGTAATTCTGCTCTAAATATGTTCTTGCATTTTGAAAGGGCATCTCTTTTATTTTATGGACAAACACTTGTAGGCAAAGTAGCTGCAGGGTCAGTACAAGGTTTTTTGACCCTAATGAACTCTTCTTCCAATGTAAAAGGATCTTAGTGAGGCAATGAAGGGCGGACAAAGATTTTTTTCTTTTTTTGCTGCTTAAGTTGTCTTTTATCGTTTTTGAAAGTGACATTGGTGGGACAGTCACCCGCCAATTTACTACTTCAAGCTGCTGACAGAAGGGGAATCATTTACTTTTTCTCCATTAACCACGCATGGTGGGCTGTTTCAGGGACCCTTTCCAGTCATGACTCAAGTGAAAGACAAGACAAACATGCATCATACAAACAAAACAAATTAGATGTACAATGAGATAACTAAATAGGCACTTATTTACCATTAAACTACATAAAAATTAATTACAGTTGAAAAATGGATAATACAGAAAATGTACAGTTAAATAACTTCTTGAAGTTTTACAATGAGAGCTCCACAAAGAGGAAGCAACATCGTCAGAAATACCAGGAATATACGTACAATGCCTTCTGGTATACTGAATATGCTAATCATTGTGCATAAAAGAAAGGGAGATGGCCTGCACCTTCCTACGGGCTACGATCCCAACCTTGATTGGGCAGCCCCCTCACCTTGCAGTTAAGATGATGCAATCTAAAGGGATTAGAGTGGCAATGGGGAAACTGTGGAAGGCAGACGGGGACGTTTTTTGTTTTGTTCTGTTTTTTTATTAGAAACTAACCACTTCTAAGATATGCAAGGGCATTTTTGTCAATGACACTGATTGCCTTGGTAACCTAATAGTGTCACCACAGTGGCTGCTCATACTGACAGACTGGGATTCCAGCACAGTCACTGTGAAAGGGTAAAGGCAGACATAGATGTAGGTTGGAAATAACACTAATGGTTTTTTTAATGTTACTGTTTCAGAATTACTGTACTAAAGAAACAATATCAAACTGATAATTTATTGATGTGAACCACAATGCAAGCTGCATTTCTGTAAAGGTCTGAGCAAGGTAATCTAGCAGCAGACCACAGTTTTAATGTCACCTTTGTAAAAATGCGGATTGTATTCCGATCCTCCTCAATTAAACGTCAGACTGTGACTTGGAGTACAAGTGCTGTTTGTCAGACAGTAGAACTGTGCCACTAGGTAAGGTGACTTGTGCTTGGACACAGACATGACATAAATTAAGTCTGTCCTTCCACATTTTAAAATGTCACACACCATTTGATGTAGCCACGCATATACACTTCAGCTTTCAGTCTGAGGCACTGGGTAAAGTTTACTGTAAAGAGTTTTTTTCCTGACAAGAAATACTTGACAGCCACATATTATCATTGAAGTAACCAACATGTAAATCTGTGGTCTACATGAAGGCTACATATGTCCAGAAACACACACAGATTTAATGTCCATCATGCTACCTGCATTACAGTTCTTTGAAATGTGTCCACTTACTCAAAGTGACCACAGTAAGAAAAATACACCAATTCTCTTTTAACAAAGCTGCTTTTTACTCAGCTAGAAATGGAAGCATTTCCTTTTTGCACTAATGGTTAAGGTGTTTGCCTTACAAACACAAGGTACAGGGTTAGAGTCTCACAAGGTATAATTGGCTAGGCTTAAAATGGCTCTCAAGGGCAGTTAGCCTAGTACTAATCTAAGAACCTAAGAAAGGTGAAAGTGCACACACACACACACACACACACACACACACACACACACACACACACACATGCACAAAATCACAGTAGGCTTCATCAAGCATTTTATATCTTGCTTGTATTACCTCAGCATGATCCTACCTGGGTGTCCTGCAGAGTTCTACAGCAGCAGAGAGAGAAATGAGAAACTGAGTCGTTAAGTACCTCTGTTTTGCTTTTTATTGCTTATTTTCGCAAATCGCACTATTCTGAGCATTTTTTATTAACTTTGCAACTTATGTGAACTGTTTTTTTTTTTTTTTTGAATTCTGATATTCTTTGCACTTTGACCATTTTAAGTGTTTTTCAGCTGTTTAACTGTTGTGGGCTACACACTGAAGTGCGATAGCCATTTTTCTGCCTTGAAAGTGTTTGTATTATTGTATCTGCTTTAGTTTTCGAAAAAACAAAAAAAATACAAAAAATATTATGTCTCTACTCATTTCCTGCCTTTCTATAACCAGTAGTGTCCAGTTTTCAGATTTTGCTGAATTCTGGGCTGTTTTGTAGTTTCTGTGTTGCCCAGACCTTACTAAGATAGAAGGAAGCTTCTCTGTTCATCAGTGAGAGTGGTGAGCTTTGAGCAGCCTGTCGTTGGAGGAGTAGTTTCAACTCAGAATCTTGGGCTACTTCTCTATTCCTTTCATCTTTCTGTTTAAAAACCCGGGTTTGCACATTGCACAGTTTAACTAGGGTTAAACTATTCCCGGTGCCAGAAAGTCTGCTCTTCAAAATTTCCCTTAGAACTAGCCAGTTTTCTAGTTTTAGCACTCAAACTGTCTTCTTTGTGCTCAGCACTTGTTCATAACTTGTTGCAAGCACTAAATAATGTACATAGTACTGCAGCACTCAACTTTCCTCACTTGTCAAGAGGAAAACAGTTTTTAGTACTTAAAATATAAGCACATATCCTATCATGTCTAAGGGTCAGCTCCCGGTGTTTTCCCCTGTCTACCTGATGACTCTGGGCATCTTGGGGCAATGTAGCAATTGCCTCATGTACCCTGACAACCCTCTCCTCCTACCACCCAACACTACAACCTGTGACAGATGCACTTGTATAGCCAAACTGGAAGCCAAGCTCTCACCAGCCAAGACTGGACTAGTCTAAGTCAAGAGGAGAAGGGAACACCTGCACCACACTACACTCAACACATAGCCCATCAAAACCTTCACCACCTAAACCCACACACAGTAACATAAAATACACACCTACATTCACGGAGGCTCTCAATAAAAATCTGCCCAAACAACAGAGACTTCCAAAGCTGAAACGCAAGCAACCAACACCACCCAAATGACACAAAGCCCTCAAAATCAGTGCGCCACTCAACCTTAGCCCATAAGGCAAAACAACGTATCCAACACACTAGCATTGGTGACTCTATAGTCAGGCATACTGATGTCCCACTCACCAGCCTAAACAAGGAGAAAATTACCATCAGCTGCCTGTCGGGTGCCGGGATACACTACATAACGCACGTACTCACATCACTCCACAAGTACAAATATGACTCTGTCACTGTCCATGTTGGTGTGAATGACCTGAAACATACCTCCCTGGACTACATGAAAAGAGACATGGAGTAGCTCTCGGATCATGTAGCCTAGGCAGGTATGACCCTAGCCCTGAATAGCATCCTGCCATCACCCAGAATGATACCACAGTACAAGGACAAAATAATTGACTTCAACAATTGGCTAAGCTTCTGGTGTCATTCTAAGGGGATCCAGTATCTGTCTGCCTGAGATGACATGCTCGACAGACCACGATGCTTTGCCAGAGATGGCCTGCACCTGTCGCCCCAGGGATTCTGGATACTGGCAAAGGCTCCTGCCACCCCTATAGTGCCTTTTTTAGGCAAGGTTCAAACGACAAACTCGCCACCATAGCAGGAATAAGCAAGCAAAATCTGAGGATAATGCTACTTAATGCTAGATGTCTAAACCTCAAAATTCACTCACTCGAGGCACTCCTTAAGATGGAGAACACAAACATCTGTGCAGTGACAGCGACTTGGTTCAAGGCTCCAGAGAGCACCCCTGCATTACCAGGCTATAATTCATACCACACCTTTCGGCCACTTAACCTGGACCGAAACACTAAAGGAGGAGGCGGGTCCATATTTGTTAAGGATATCCACACCTCCAGGCTAGCTTCTCAACATAATGCATCCGAAATTATCCAAGTGCAATTAACACTAGGTAAAACTGCAATCCAGGTTGTAGTTTGTTACAGATCCCCCGCCATGCCCCAGAATGCCCACTCTACGTTTATTGATATACTGGATAGCATTAAGGTACAGCCCAATACCCTAATAATGGGAGACTTCAACTACCCCACCATCAACATGGGAAAACTACTCATGCACTAACTCATTTGCTTAACATTTTCTGGAATTCATAAATTCCAGTGCCGTGGATCAGTTTGTCCATACCCCCACCAGGGGCAGCAATATCCTGGACCTGGTCATTAACAATATGGATAACCGATGCTCCATGCCAGTGGTCAACTCCTCGCTGGTCAGATATGACCACAAGCTAATCACTCTAGACATCCATATCCCGCCCCCACCCCCCCATTAAGGAAACCACTGTAAAAAACTTCTCCAAAGCCAACTTCATGCTTCTTAAGACATAAGTGGCAAACTTCACAACACCCATACAGACAAGAAATAGATGTATGACTACTGAATCCTATACAAATGCACTGTATAAGCACATACACGAGTTTATGGATCGTGCCATCCCCAACAGAACCAAGACGCTGTCATCCTAAAAAAGAAAGCCAATCTGGTGGTCCCCTGCCATACACAAACTCTACAACAGGAGGAAGAAGCTGTTGCAAAAAAGAGTAAAATCCCATGATTGCAGGAACTCCCTGGTCAGCCTCAGTAAGAAGCTGAGATCTTTCATAAAATCCTCCAAAGCTAGTTACGAAAATAAAATTGCCACTGATTCTAAAGACAACCACAACACATTCTACAGCTATGTCAAGAATCTGAATGACAACACTCAGATCTGCTCTGAGCTACAGCAACATGGCACTAGATATACAGAACCAACTGATATCACCAACATCCTGGCAGATAGATTCAGTACAAACTTTACCCCCCCTCACCCCCCCAAAGGGCCCACCGCTATACCGGAAGAATGCAAAGCCCCTGTAATCACGGATGCACAACTAAAGACTGCACTCTCCAAAGCCAAGAACACAACATCCATGGGGCCAGACAACATCCTAGGCTGCAACCTGCATGAACTACAGAATGAACTGGCACCCCACCTAAGCACCATGTTCAATCATAGCCTCACTTCAGACTTTGTGCCCGCTGAATGGCACACAGCGATGGTTATCCTACTCCACAAAGGGGGTGTCACCACAGACTCCAGGGACTACCACTCCATTAGCGTGATGAGCCTGGTCTGCAAGGCCATGGAACGCATCATCTTGGAGCTTATAAACAAAGATATAGGTAACGTCCAAACTCTGGACCCCACTCAGTTTGGGTTTGTAAAAGGTAGATCATATCTCCCAAACCTGAATGACTTCTTTGAAGCGGTCATCAGAGCCATGGACAAGGGTAAGGTGGTGCACACAGCCTATCCTGACCTCGTCAAGGCTTTCGACACCATTCCCCACTCTAGAATTATAGATAAACTCACTAGACTGGGCATAAATCCCTATGTCACAAGATGGGTGGCCAACTGGCTCACTGACAGAACCCACACAGTGAAAGGAGCAGACTCCAAATCTGACTTCAGACCAGTGGCAAGTGGAGTACCACAGGGTTCAGTCCCGGGTCCTCTCCTGTTTGGCATCTAAGTACTGGCTAATACAGCAGGTCTTTGGCTAGTGAAGTTCACAGATGACTGCAAACTAGGAGCCATAACAGAATTGCCTAATGATGTGGACATTCTACAAAGGGGCCTCACTGAGACTGATGCTTGGTGTCAAAGTCATGGCCTCAAGTTCAATGCCAAGAAGTGCATTGTCATCCTCTTTGGGAAAAACACTGTACCCATGAACAACTACACAGGCGGTAGCCTACTAAACACCAAAAGTGTGATGAGACAGTACAGTTGTGTACCTACCATAAATGTGATGTTTGAGTGTATTCACTGTTGCAGTCATTACAACTGGGTTATCCTGCTGGCAGGCTACCCGCAGTCGGCCTGAATTCCAAAGTCTAGGTCCGGCGTCAGTTGCTATCGCCTCCTCCTTGACGTCAGTGCACCAGGGGTATAAAAGATGCAGCCAACGCCATTTTCTTCAGTTTTTCTTGCCCCAGATGTCAGGTGCCTCCAAAAGGGTAGGCTAAAAAATGTCAATAAAGTATGCATGCACAAAGTAACAAGTTTTCTTCATCTACAAGCAAATACACCACATAGGTTATATAGAATAGAGAAGTACAGATAAGGTCCAGCAAAGATAAGGGGGATGGTGGGTAACCTGGACTGCAACAGTGAATACACTCAAACATCTACATTTATGGTAGGTACACAACTGTACTATGTTCATCGTGTTTCACTGTTGCAGTCATTACAGTTGGCTTGAATCCCAAAGCTAAGGTTGGGAGGCTGGAACTAAACAGAATTAGTAACGGCTATGAGGCTCTGCAGTACTGCAGTGGCAAAGCCTGCCCTGGATTTGGAGTAGAGTGGTAAGTGGTAGTGCTTTGTAAAAGTGTGCACTGAACTCCAGGTTGCATCCTCTAAAATGTCTTTGGTTGGCACTTCTCTGAGGAAGGCTGCTGAAGTGGCTGCTGCTCTGGTTGAATGTGGCCTAATGCCCTTAAGCACTGATTTGCCATGTTGAGAATAGCATAAACAAATGCAGTGACCTATCCACTTCAAAATAGTCTGCTTTGAGATAGCCTTTCCTTGTGATCCTGCAGCATATGCTACCAGTAATTGCTCAGTCTTTCTGAAAGCTTTGGTTCTGTCCAAGTAGAAGCGCAGCTGTCTGTGTATGTCCAAAGAATGCAGAGGTTTCTCACCCTTATTCTGTGGGTTTGGATAAAAGGTAGGCAAACAAATAGTTTGGTTGAGGGCCACACTGGACACTACCTTAGGCATAAATGTGGGGTTTGCCCTTAGAGAAACTCTATCTGGATGGAAAATGATAAAAGGTTCCACAGCCATGAGTGCCTGTAGCTCTGAGACTCATCTTGCAGAGGTTATTGCTAGGAGCAGAGCTGTTTTCCATGATAAAAAATTTATATCAGCTGTAGCGGCTGGCTCAAATGGAGGCAGAGTGAGTTTTTCCAAGACATAATTGAGGTCCCATGCAGGTATTGGTGATCTCCTTGGAGGCCGTAAGTTTTTGGCTCCTTTGAGGTACTGCCTTAATAAAGGATGAGAAAAAATAGGTGGCTCTGTATTGTAATGAGCTGAAATGGCAGAGGCATGAATCTTAATTGATGAAAAGGTTAGGCCTTTGTCCAGCATCTCAGTTAAGTATTGCAAAATCTGAGGGATATTTGGTACAATCATGTCAATTCCTTGAGCTTGGTTCCAAGCACAGAATCACTTCCATTTTTCTGCATAATACTTTCTGGTACTGGGCCTCCTGGCCTCCAAGATAACATCCATCACCGCTTTAGAGAGAGGTGTGTTTTGAGAAGCTACATTATCTGCCATGCTGCCAGATTTAAGGTCCTGAGTTGGCTGTGCAGGATCTGATTGTTTTGTTGGGTCAGTAAGTGAGGAATTTGAGGTAATGTCCATACTGGGCATTGAGTCAAGTTCCTTAGGATTGGATACCAGTGCTGGCGGGGCCAGTCTGGGGCAATCAGTATCATTTTTGGCTTCTCCTGTCTGTTCTTTAGTAGTACCTTGGGGAGGAGAGGCAGTGGGGAAAAGCATATACTGTTAAGTTTTTCCAGCTGAAAGATAGAGCAGCCACTTTCCATGCTTACTTCTGATAAGTCCGTGTGCAGAATATCTGTAGTTGGCAGTTGTGAGGGGAGGCAAATAGATCTATGTCCGGGCATCCCCAATTCCTTGTTATCATGTTGAAGACTTGTGGATTCAATTTCCACTCGTGGGGATCCATGAGGTTTCTGCTTAGTTCGTCTGCCAGAGTATTTATCTTTCCTGGCAGGAATTGTGCTTGCAGATGTACTTGGTAAGTCAATGCTGTGTCCCACAATCTGATGCATCTGTTGTCAATGTCTGCCTGGCTGGGGGGTATGGTGAATGGCTGCCCCTTGTTGTGGTGACAGGCCTTTGCCCACCATCGAAACTCCTGTTGCAGGCAGGGAATTAGTGTAATTATTGTTTCCAGGCTGTGGCAATGTTGAGTCCAAACACTTTTTAGACAACAATGTAGTTTCCTCATATGCAGTCTTGCATATGGAATTAGCAGAATACAGGATGCCATGAAGCCCAAAGCCTGCAGAATATTTCTTGCGGTTAACTGGGTGTTTGTTGCCAACATTTTGAAATAAGTAGTCAGTTGCCTTTGTCTGGCATGAGACAAGCCATCTGGGCAGTTGTATTTAAGCTTGCACCCAGGAATATTATCTCTTGAGAGGGTACAAGTTTTGATTTATTTTCGTTTACTGTATACCCTAGGCATGTTAATAATCTTTTTACAAATGCCAGATGCTGTAGTAGAATGTCCTTGTTCTCTGCTTGAATAAGGCAGTCGTCCAAGTAAGGATATATTTGTATTCCTCTTTGTCTACAAAATGCAATTACTGGTGCCAGGCATTTTGTGAAGACCCTGGGCACAGTAGATAAGCCAAAGGGCAGTGTAGAGAATTGGTAGTGCATTGAGCCAGCTATGAATCTGAGGTATCTTCTGCATGATTGTCCGATTGGGACATGCAGGTATGCCTCTTTTAGGTCTAAAGTTACAAGCCAAGCCTTCTTGCCCAGCATGGGCAGAAGCTGCTGCAGAGTCAACATTTTGAATTTTGGAATATCCAGGTATGTGTTTAGAATAGATAGGTCCAGTATTGGTCTCCAGGCTTTGTCCTTTCTGGGCACCAAGAAAAGTCTTGAGTAAAATCCTTGTCCCTGCTCTTGCTGTGGTACTCGCTGAGTGGCCCTCATGTCCATGGGGGATGAAACTTGTTTTTATGTAGCCTCTGCCCACTGATTTTTTGGCAGGTCTGGCATACCATTTGTCCTTGGCAGGGTGTGAAAGTGGAACCTGTAACCTTGTGACACTATGTTCAAGACCCATTTGTCCTGGGTGATTAGCTGCCAGTTTTGAGAAAAAGGTGCTAGTTTTCCCCCTAAAGGAGCTACTGCTTGGTACTGGCAGGGGGAAGTCATTGGGACTGTTTCCTGTATGCCTGTGATTTTTCCTCTCCATTTTTGGAGGTAGAAGCACCCCATTGTTTAGGCCTGTATGAGCCCTAGGGCTGGGATCTGCCTCTAGGGCATCTGTATCTGCCTCTTTGTGGCCTGTCTGACACTGGAAAGGACCAATTCTTTGTACGCCAGTGTCTGCTGAATCTTGGAGGCTGTACCTGTAAGAAATCCTTGACTGTTTGCATAGATTTAGCCTTGTCCTCCATTTTCTTCAACACCTCTTCTGCTTTAACACCAAACAAGGTATCATGCTGTAATGGAGCATCTAATAATTTTACTTTAACATGATCAGGCAGATTCTGTTCCTTTAACCAAGCATGCCTCCTAATGACAGACCCCCATAACAGCGGCTCTGCAAGAAGCCTCCAAAGAATCAAAACCACATTGTAAAGTATGCTTTCCAACTTGTTCAGCTGCATGCAATAAATCCTGTATTTCTTTATTTTCTGCACATTCAGAATTTGTCAACATTTTCTGTTTAAGCAGTGACATAATGTATTGCTGATATTTAAGCATATGAAACTGACAATTTAAAGCCCTTACAGCCAAGGTAGCAGAAGTGTAAAGCTTTTTTCCCCATCTGTCCAGTGACCTGGAATCTGTCGGGGGGGTAGGGTTTTTTGCAGTGGAAGCCTTGACCCCCTTGGGACCCTGAGAGAGAGATTCTGGGTCAGCAGCAGGGTTTTTAAAAAGACATTTGTGGGAGTCTGGAACCATGCAGTATCTGTCTGACTTAACAGGAGCTGGAGGTAAGTAGTCAGGAGTCAGACTGGACTCTGAAAATACATCTACAATGTATAGCACAGGTGGAATAGCAAGGGGCCTATGCTGAGGCAGTAAAAAAGTCTCAGAGCCTTTTCTTAGATTCTGAATAATCTTGTCTCTCCCAGTGGAAATTCTCCCTCATGGTATGCAGCGTTTCCCCAAAAGAATAATCCTCAGGAGGAGAAGCTGAGGGGATAGATTCTTCAGCATCAGAATCCTCATAAGGAGGAAGAGATTATTTCTGATCAGAAGAGGAATCAGATGAAATGGAAACCTGATCTGAAGATTCATATTCTGTCTCTTGCCTAGGCCTCTTGTCAGGAGGGGGATGAGAACCCCTGATCAAAGTAATCAGGTCTTCGGCCATTTTGAGCATATGTTTTTTAGTCATGGAGGCCTGTCCATGGGGCTGTTGTACTGGTTTCTTTGTCTTTAAAGCTGCTTTAGTCTTTGCCTTTGAAGCTGAAGTCGTTTGAACATATAATTGTGTAGGCCTAAAAACGCCCTCAGAAGCAGATGCCTGCCCAGCGGCTCCGGACCCATCTGAGGGAATGGTTTCCGAAGGTCCAATATCTTGAGTTTCTGTAGGCCTGGTTGACTCCATGTGGGAGTCGGTATCGGCCTGCAGCTCTAAAATAGCAGTCGTCAGGGGCTGTGAAAACGCCTCACCGAGAACTGGCGACTGGCCTAGAAGAAGCCTTGTCGTCGGTTTTGGACCTTGGATGCCTGTCCTTTTCTTTTTCTTTGCGTTTTTTGTAAACTCTGGTAGTCGGCTGTTCTGACGGCATTATATAATTAAATCTTCTGTCAAAGTAATGAAATGCAAAATTGTACCGAAGCTTAATAGTGCATTGGTTAAATCTAGCACAAAACCAACAACTAGCAACGTCGTGGTCAGGGTCTAGGCAAGAAATGCAGTAAGAATGAAAATCCTTATGAGGTATTTGCTTCCCACAAGAAATACAATTATTAACTTTTTCCGACATCGTTCTGGAGCAAGAAAAAAGTTTTCCCAACTGGGTTCTTAGCTTTTAATGAAGACTTCATATCTGAAATTCGAACTTGAAAATCTCAGGAGTCGGCGGACCGGCACGTGTGAACTGCTTTTGCTTCAGGCACCGCGCGGCAAGAAAGACTGAAGAAAATGGCATCGGCTGCATCTTTTATACCCCTGGTGCACTGACGTCAGGGAGGAGGCGACAGCAACTGATGCCGGACCTAGACTTTGGAATTCAGGCCGACTGCGGGTAGCCTGCCAGCAGGATAACCCAATTGTAATGACTGCAACAGTGAAACACGATGAACATATTGGGACACAGGTGGACAGTAGCCTCTCCTTTGATAATCACACCGCCACAGTAGTCAGGAAATCCTTCTATGTGGCACACCATCACAAAGCGGTTCTCCTCCAGATAAAAAGAGGTCATTGTTCCTCTCTACTCATCCCTCATCAGATCCATTATAGAGTACAATGCCCCGTTTGGCATGTACCTCGAAAGACACCTACAACAGCTAAAAAGGCCACAGAAATACCTCACTAAGAGGATTACTGGCCTCAAACATATGCCATATGCAAGACTGTCTCAAAAAACTACAGCTCTACTCAGTCGCACATCATCTACTCAGAGGAGACCTCTGCCTAACATATAAAGCCATGTCAAACCCAGATTTGTTGGACATGCTACACTTAAAGAAATCCCAATCTCTCCGAGCCACATGCTTCAGGGACCTAAACCTCGTCACCACAATAAACAGAACATGCTGGAGGGATGGATTCCTGTTCCAGAGACTTCCCATGCTCTGGAACAAACTACCCATTCATTTCAAGCAAAGCTCCTCATTTGCTCTCTAAGAAAAATTTTTGACAACTGGATGGGAAATTGGAAAGTCACACCGGGGGATCACTTCTGTGGCTCTGCTCAACAAGGGCACGGGAAAATAAATTCTTGGGTGGGGAATGCCAGGGAACTTTTTGGCTAGGCTTATACAGGCCCTAGGGCCGAAAGCCTAGTACCTACCTATGAACCTAAATGGGAAAACTATGCCTTGGAATTCAAACCCAAAATCTTCAGTCATACAGCAGTCTAGTAAGCAGGTCAGAAACATCATTTAAAGGCATCCTTCCTGCACTGTAACTTACGTACTTATTATCATACTGCTTTAGCATTAGGTGGTCTTATCCCCTTTCATCCAAACAGAACAAAATTATGTCAAATTATTTACTGGACCTTTGTCACACAGGGATAAAGTCATAATTATGCCACCAAAGATTAGAGTTAAATCAGCAGCTACAGATCCTTGACAGGCTGAATGGGGATTATGAATGACGTCCACCTGCCCATTTTAGGGATGGGAGGTGGTTAGACCTTCTACACTGATGACCCCAGCCAGCAAACTGTAGTAGAGCAGGTTGCAGGTGAAACTGATTACAGTGGCTACATGCTGTATATAACAAGCAGGCCTGGTATGCAAAGGTACACCTCCTTCCTGGAAAGCAGCATAGTCTAAAGCACTGGTTGCTGTAGAAAGTGGTTAGGATAACTGGGGAATCCTTAACGCAGACCATGCCTTCCTTCCAAATCCTGACTCTTACTTACTGGGAAAAAAATGAGCCTATTGGCTCTTTCTTGTCCAACCACAGAACAAATGGGCTGAAGGACCTCGCAACAGAATGGACTGGCTCTTACCTGAGAGAAATGAATGGGTCATACAGGGGTCAGACGATGAGCTTGAAGATAGTCTGCCATACAGCAAAAGAATAACTAAATAAATAAATTACTGTTACTTATAGTAATCCAACTGTGCGACAGTTCTTACTTCCTAGCAAGCTCTCCTTTTCCACTGACTTTCCTAATTACAAAAATAACAAGCCTTTGACATCCCTGCATGAGGAAGTTCAAGATGCAGGAGCTGAACTTCGGTAAGGATGCAGTGTTTTGAAAATGGTGCAGAAAGTCTTAGTCACGGTTACAACATAGTTAGCAGACTCATCAACATGAAAGTTTGATAGGTGAGTATATCCATTAAATGACAAGTTATTACATGTGAACATCTGAATAAGGCAGGGCAAACAGCATAAGAAGCTGTTAAAATGATGTAGCTAGTCTAGTTGCAGGGGCAGATCCCCCCCAAAAGCTCTTAAACTACCTCTAGCTGACTACCCCCCCCTGACTAAAAGCTCTTATGTCCTCCTGAGTCCTACAGCCATTTTTGTAAAATAAAAAAAAAAATGTACATATTCACTTTCTGGTTACAGTTTTAATTATCCATTTGGCAACCAACTATGCTCCTTTATTACTTTTCTGAACTTTTCTTTTAAATGCATCCCTCTGTAAGTAACTCAAAAGAAGGAGTTGAAAAGATGTCACCCACTGTCATTTTACTGAAAATATGTCACCCTCTTTCATTTTCCTGAAAATATGTCACCCGCTGTAATTTTCCTCCCAAGTGGTTAAACAATATACTTTCACAATTTCCTTTTACTCCACTTCCCTGTTCCAGGACTACCTTAGCAGCCAAGGTTTTCTAAATCCTGCATGTTCTTTTACCTGCGAAGACTCAGCAACAGTACACAGTTTACACTATTCAGTTTTACCACTGACAAGAACAGTGCAAAGATAAGTCACTTCTCTCAAATTTGAGCCCATCTGCATATAGCCGAACATCCTCTTGGTCTTATTAGTCTATACCCAATGTGCACATGACCAACTTGCAGGTGCAGATATCACTTCCAGATCTTCACCACCAGATGTGTTGAGATGTAGTCTGTACTTTGCTTCCAAATCCACTCGTCTGTTATACAGTCCTAGGTTCCATCTTCCAGCTGCCAATGGCAGCTTTACCAGGTCTGAAGAAGAGCTTTCAATCCTTAAATGGGGCACAACATTTAATGCCACCTGCAAACACCACATTTATTTTTACAGCTCTAGTTACATAAAATACAAAAATAAAACAGGACCATTCCCCAATGCAGCTCTGTAGTGTTTCACCAATTCCTAACAACTGGTACACACCTCTCATTTTCCTTAGCAGCTTTGTACTGCATCAAAGGCTTTGCTGCACTGTGCATCTCTCTCTATCTCAGTGTGTGCAATCAAGTTGTGCTTTGAAACAGCTGTTCAGATTTTTGCCCCATATTTTTGGTCTGTTTCTCATAAAATTTGTGATTTTTCTGACAAGTCAGTGAGAATCACTAAATAATGACATATATTTAAGTTTCAGACTTTATAACCTACAGAAAATGCATATTAACACAACTCATATTACTCTTGCAACTAAGTTTATAAGAGCAACATTTTAACATGTCCCTATTTTGAGGCCTTTGTCCCCCCCATTATTTTAGACTTGTCCAGAGTTTTTGGGTTAAGAAGTTCAGAGTTAGGCACCTTGCTAACCAGAAAAAATATGCTTCCACTGAAATGTTTAAAACGCACTTCAGGTGTCAAACTCCTTTTCTATTCGTGTAAATGTGATCAATTATTTCTCTGGAAACAGAGACATGAAAAGAATTAATATGGGGAGGTATACACATGTCCTTTAACCATGAATTCAAAGACTTAACAGAAGGTATCAAAAAGAACTCTGAACTTTACAAAAAAAAAAAAAACTTTAATCCCTCAATTTCTGCAAGAGTTTCTGCCTGACATTTCAGCCACAGAAGCTAAGCACAGCAGACCTGCTTTTGCATTGTAAAGGTCAGTTCCTGTTGCAGCTGATCACAGAAGAATACATTTATTTTCTTTTTAGTAGAATTTTGTCTGAATCAAAACAATTGTTCACCACAAATTACAATTGCAGACCACATACAATGCAGTAATTACTTTTTATATGAACATCTTTATTAAGCAGCAAAGCTGTATAAGGAAAACAAATTCAAAAGAGGTCATGCAAACTTAGTGAAAAAGCCAGCATCATACAATCTGGCTTTTTATTTCTAACAAAGGAATGGTGAGAAAGCTGCCAGCATAGAACCAGTTGAGCACAGCCAACAGGAAGATGGGGAGTGCTATTAGAGTGATGTAATTTATTACTGCCGAGTCAACTAAGTTAAAACTGCCAAAAGAAATCCATAAAGATGGTCATAACATGCCAACAAAACAGCAGAAAGGAGAAAAAAATGGAAAACAGGAAGAACTGGAGACACTTGCCAAAACAGAGCAATATTAATCTGTAAAACCCAGTCCTTTAATAAAAATAGACAGTCTAGTGAAAAGAGGAAAGATAATTAGCAAGTTAATATCTACTATCTACGCTGATATGCAACAGAATAAGTACAAAACATTGCTTCCATCTGCAGTAAATTGTAATGAATACACATCAAAGGTCTATTCAGGAAGTGGGGTACTGGTGTCATAAATTCGTAATAACCTTTTTACAATATACTGACATATGTCAAGAAAATTAATCATGTTTTCCTCATAGCAGACATTCGAGTATATGAAGTAAATCCAATAAAAGCCTGTCAGGCACCTGGAGTAGGAATAGATCACACAAATCAGTGTGCTACTTGTCTAGCCATTGACATTTTGAGTTTTCTATATCACATAACCAGATAGTGCTCCTGGGCAGTTAGGGTTACAACCTGTCCCTCTTTGCGAGGGACAGTCCCACTTTGGGCAGTTGTGTCCTGTGAAAAAAACTAAAAAATGGCAAATGTCCTGAGATTTTAAGACAAAATATATTTCTTGCATTTTCCTTAATAGTTGCATAAAACATTTAATTTTGTATCTGAAACGCACAATTATTTGAAAAAAGCATAAGCATCTCAAATGTTACAAAAATAAGCTTTTATTTTGGCAAAAAAGTGAAGTTCGGTCCTTTGCACTAGCCGTGAGTAGGTTTTGTCCTGCAAAATTTCACATTCTTATGAAAAATGCCTCACTTTGGGCAAGTGAAAAGGTGGCAACCCTATGGGCAGTCTGAGAAAGTTCACATGGATTAGTGCGGTACCACGGGTGATAAAAACAAAGTGAAGAATGACAATGCAAATAAACACCGGGTCAAAACAATCTCCGCATTACTGGCACAATTCACAACATTGGCTATAACTGAATAAAGAAGTCAGTTTGCAAGGACGCCAACGGGAGGTGGGACTGTGACCTAAAGAGTGGAAAAGTACTGCTGTGTGCCTATACCAGCCTTAGCAGTAGATACCTGAATACAAGCATCATTGTTCTACAGAAGGTGGGCATCAGTCATTCCCCAAATCTGATTTTCTCAGCAGTCTGAAGTCTTTAGGAGTGAATGGAAAAAACAGGTACTGCACAGTCATATACATTCTTTACCTTCTCCTAGAGATCAAGAAGAAAAACCCCACACAGCATACAAAAACTGCTCTTCTTGAGGGGAAAAGAGACATGAAAGCATAAACTAAACCTAAGCAATGAAACAGAGTGACAATATTTTTTGTAACTGTATCAAACACCTGCTATGTAAAGCCAGCCATCAAGCTTTAACAAGAACACATCAATACCTGATGTGATTAACACTACAGTATAATCAAATGCATGATACAGAAAACTCAAAATGTCAATGGCTAAACAAGTAGCACATTGATTTGTGTGATCTATTCCTACTCCAGGTGCTTGGATTCATTTTCCAAAATTAACACTGCATTGCAGCATGGGGGGGGGGGGGAGCTGCACTCATGAGCATGTCATCCTTTGGAGGACACCTTACAGGTCCATTTGCCTAAGTTGATGGTAGCTCAGGTGGATGCAAGAGATCCCACAGTGCCTATCAAAAAGAGTAGGGAGGTTGCCTGATGCCCTTGCCAAATTTTCCCTAGTCACTTGGGCCTCCACTAAAAAGAGGATGCTGGCCTATTAGGACTAACCCCGCCTAAAAAGAAATAATACATAGATACATATACAGACAGACAGACTACAAAGACCATCAAACTCAAAATGAGCAGAACAGATGGAATCTGTCTGTTGCATACAAATGATCCTACTATATGAACATCTAAAGTTAGGAAGTTTATACACCCACATCTGTATTATTTTCATAGGGATCACCGCGCTAGGAATTCAAAATGTATTGTAGAGTTAAGTAATGAATCTTTACATCCTAGAATGGGCAAACAATTTACAACATGCCCTGCAGAACGTCCAAAGCACATACTGTTGTATTCTAAATCACCCCCCCCCAATCTGTAATGCTCAGACAATATATGAATAAATGCCCCCATCACAGCTAAACAAATACTCTGGGTATGGATGCCTTAGTAACTACTGACCTGGAAAAGTATGTCCTAAGCTCCTAGTCAGGCACTTGTTACAACTTACCAAAAACATTGCAAGTTATTCATCAGGAAATGATCTGCTTGCTGAATGGCCACGCCTGCTTTTCCTTCATAACAGACACAACAGCTGAACAGACTATCTCAGAGGAATTCCAGTGCAGTACACTGTTTTCTTGTTCAGGAAAAGAGAATGGTGTAGAACGGACTCGTTCAGAGATACAGACCATGTTGGCCATAACAGGATGATTGGCTCTCAGATATCTCAGAGGCTGCCTCAGGCATAAAGGAAGGCCTGGTTTTCAGAGGTACCTCACTGTTGTGGAAAACTGTGCATAACTCCTTACATATCTAGACATGCAGTTCAGAAATCCTGGCTGCAGTAACTGTTACCAAGAAGATGGAGTTCTCGCCTAAAACTCCCAGTATCTGAGAAAAGGACTTTACACCCAGTTGGACTTCTTTCTCTCCTAACGAAAAAGACTGCACCTAGTGGAGACACGCACTGGGTAGTACTGACAGAAGGCAAGAGAAGATGCAAGAAAACGTATACAATTCACTTCTTTGGCATTCCCACAGTTTCATTTGCAACTTAATATGGCGCAGTCTTAGCACTACTTCATAGCAGAACAAACATCTCCATTCAAAAGTGATATATCTATATATAAAATATAATAAATTTATATACATACATACACACAGCCACACACACCCATGGAAACCACACGGGGTCAAACTACATTTTATTCAAATGCATTTTAGTCAAAATAAGCTGAATAAATAAAATACATATCGAACTGGGTTGCCTGGGAGTGTGGTGAGTTTTACAGATCATCAATAACAAGGGTGAAGGAACTATATTCTCTTGCCCACTACTGTGCGATCTTGGAGTCAGCGTATTCAAATTAACCAAACAGTGGTTTGGGGATGCATTCCCAAACATGTCTGGTGCAGGAGGGGACTTGACCCTTGCAAAAAACACTTGGCATGTGTGAATATACTCAGTTTGGATTATTCCGGTCTTCGATATCTATGCCAGGTTAGAACAGAATTTGAACTAAGTGCAGTTCAATTGAGCACAACACACACACACACACAAGCTCAGAGACTGATATCTCTGTGCATTGGACCAATGGGATTTCTCCATGGTACAGCAAACTTGGACTTGGCGCATACATTCCCAACTTTCAAGTGTTCACTTTTGTATTGTAGGAATTATATCTGCTACTGTCAGCATTTCAAAAGGAACAGAATAGTTGCTCTTCAGGCTATTTACTAGTCTGATAAACTTAAACTGCAAGTCAACAGGAACAAGAATACAAATTAATATGGTAACAATTCTCTCAGCCACCACAGTTACACCTTGATAAATCACCTTCCCAGGGATTTCCATGTAGTAACCACTTCTCACATTTCAAAACAGCAAACTAGGGATACTTCTGGCCATGCAGATAGCACAGTGGCAGTATAATTTAACCTCCATGCGGCCTATCAAACAAAACACCTTGGTGATCACCACATCAGAAAGTCCCTCTATTAATACTGCTAACTGTGTATACAGTCTAGAGTCCCTGCCTTAAATCATATATCACAGTCCACAGGGGCTGAAGTGCAGTTCCGTTTCATTGCCTTCTTCACAATTTCACCGTCATCCTCACTGAAGCTTTCCCAGTCCATACTCTAACATTATTATGTACTTAGTAGCCTTTCTTACTTCAACTCCAGGCTTTATTAATCACTACCTACCATCAGCATTACTATACTCATTTTAAATCATAATTCGCAGTCAGCTTCTATCCCCTCTGAGATTCAGTACTTCCAGTAAGATTAGGGTTTTCCGCTACTTACATATTACCATTCATTCCTTCATTACCAGTAGTTTTCATCTTAGCCTGACCTGTATTACTCTGTAATCTATTAGTCATTCTCTTCATATTGTTTTTCTCAGTGTTGTGCCTGCAATTAATGTATTCATTTTTTTTCCCCAAACCGTTTGGCTCATCACAGTGTGTGGGTATTATTCCAGTGAGCATTCTAGTCATCAGCACATACTATTAAATAAGAGAAATTGGCATGCGGTCCATTCAATACCAGTATTATATAAACTGCAGTTTTATGAACAGTTGAAAGGAATCAGGAGAAAGAAGAAAAGCATACATTATTTATTTATATGAGATTTGTATACTGGGAAAAGTCTGACTGGGCCAGAAAGTGCTCATTGTCAGCAGAGGCCAAGGGAGAAAAGTTCCACAATCAATCTTTCAAAAATCAATTACAGATATTTTAAATCAAAGTATAACGTTACACTACAAAAGATAGGAGTGAAAAATGCTGCAATGAGAAAAACATAGAACATGTTTCATAGTAGAGTGCAAAGAAAAACAACATGAGATGGAGAAAATATGTGAGAAAAAACTCATTGGTCATATTTGTTTCATTGAGTAGTATGCCATAAATGAGATCTGAGAAAATTCTAATAAGATATTTGAGATATTGGAGATTACATGACTAGAGACAGTGAGGGGAAATCGAGTGATGTCTTAGTATGAGAGATGGTGTTCATATTACGGTGATAGAAGGAAGAAGAACACAGAGAAGGAGATTATAAGAAGAGTGCCAGGTAGGGTGTGTTCAGGTAGGTGAGTAGGAAGGACACAGAAAGAAGATGAGGAAATGTATGCAGAGATGAAATGGCTAAGGTAAAGTACAGGGAAAAACAAAAGAAAGGAGTGGAGTAGGAGGTTGGAGAGGGCTGCGATGTGTGACTTAGGGTGAAGGGGGTGAGTGAAGTATAATGAGTAAGTTCAGCCAGGATTGCCAAAGGAGCAGGTTCATGATTTTATAAGTATTACATACTATAATACTGCAGCAGAAATTAGGTTTCTGATCTACTTTAGGTGATATTTTTTCTCATTAGAGATGATGCACTGTAGTTTTAATAACCACAGATACCTTAAGAAGTAAAGTGTTTTTTGCTTTTTATTATATATTTAGAAGTACAAACAACATAAGGAATAAATGAGTTTCTTACTTAAACATGCAGACTGTTTTAACAAAATGATAACATGTTTGCAAATGCATTTGCTAATTAACTTTTTAAACCCAGGTCTTCACTTGCACATTCTAATTTTTCAAGAGCTGAAGATCACAATCCGTGAGAAAGTAAATGCACAAGATGGAATTTTTGGGCATCCCCCCAATGTGGCAGCCATGCTCTTGCATCCCTGCTCACTAATAGGCTAATTGTGAAGTTGCACTACCTTGAAATAAGGAAATTACTACTTTTTGCTTGTATGCACATTTTTTTCCCTCAGTCTCCAAGTTATTGAAACTATGTAAGTAATTTTAAATACTTCACTATATTTTTGTGCAACTTTTCATTCTCTTTTGATAATATTGTTTCTCATACCAGTCAGTAATTATTTATGTCTCCAGACAGAGTACCCCCACACTGCCTTATGCAGTGAAATGTCTAATTACAGTTTTCATAATGCTGGATTTACAGCTACACAAAGAACAAATGATCGTCTCCATACTATGCTCCTGTCCCTTGGAAGGTAACGTGAAACAGCCACCTGTTCAGTTTTATAATACAATTTGAAATCAGAAGTTCATGAGGTTACTTAATTAGCTTATCTCCTTAATTTTTTGTAAACATTTCCGCAAAACAAAAATCCTGTCACAGCCATTGTCTAACTGAGCTTTTAGCTCCTAAGAGTGATTACATCAAAAACAGCAGTTGTAACTTTGCAACTTCAAACACTATTGCTGACTTGCAACTTGCTGAACTAAGAATTTTCATCATAATGGGCAGGTTATTATGGCACATATGTTCTTAATTTCTACTAATTCTGTTCATGTTCCAGCTTCCCCACATATGATATCTACTGGGACTGCTGCACAGCAGCATGCATATCTACCCGCTGTTTACTTTATATTACATAGCTGCTGCACTGAAGAAGTGTGGACAGGAATTTCACAAAATAAACAACAGGGTGCTGTGAGTACAACATAGTTTTATAACCACCCCTTAGCTGGCATGCTGTTTACAAATCCCAAGGGTTTCACCTTCAGGGTTTATGTAGCATTCCTTTCTCTAAACATGCATAAAATCTGATATCATACACTGGCCAGGCTTTGTCCTCTAACCCTGTACTGATGTTCTGATGTACAGCTGCATAAGCAGCTGTTACTGAGGCTCTGAAATTGTGCTTTATATCTCAAAAAATCACATCAACCAACACAACTTTCCTTCAAGTTTCATATTTGTTACATTTCCTTTCCTGTCTTGGAATCTCTGCTCATTTAGTTATGTCACAGGTGAATCAGAGAAAGTAGTTTAATGAATAAGTTGAATTACTTTAGGCATGAATAAACAAAATACAACTGTGTTAGGAAATAAGAAGAATTAAATATGTCAACAGTATATTCACTGTTGCAGTATTGAGTCTAGGGATTCCTGCCTGCAGAAGTCCAAAAGCCTCCCCTCACCCATATCACCCAATGGAATCCCTTGCACGTGGAAGCTAGGACATTAGTGTCACAAAGGGACATCAGTTGGCATGACTTTCTTGTCTTTGTTGCCCTCACAGGTGCAGTTCAACACAAAGGGGCCAGAGCACAACTCACCCCAAGATTACAGATTCCCAGTGAAAGATGACGCAGGACCCCCAAAACTGCCTCTCTTGGCTGCTACTAGCCCAAGAGTGGAAGAGGTGCCAGTTTAAGGAGGAGAGGGGAAGATAAAAGTGTCCGACAATGTTTGCACCCCCACCCACTATTGTCTAGGTAAAAAACAAATGGGATGCCACCCCCACCCACTATTGTCTACGCAAAAACAATGGGATGCCACCCCCACCCAATATTTTCTAGGTAAAATCAATGGGATACTGGCAGGAAAATGATACTGCAACACTTAATATAATAAAACATCCACAATTAAGGTAAGTTCCTAAATAAACTGTACTACTCTTACTGCATTATTTTACTTTTGCAGTACTGACTTCTAGTAAGACTCCCAGAGCTTACAGATCAGAAAGTGGCTGGACCTGGAAGAGAGACAGGGGAAAAAGAGACACTGCAGAGTGGCTGTGTAAAACTTCCCCTGGCTCTCAAGTGCTGTCTAGGTTACAATGTTTGAAGAATGTGTGCCCAAAGGACCAGGTAAGCTGCCACCAAGACCGACTGTGTATTAACCTTTTTCAAAAAGTTACTGCTGGCTGTGGTCCTCTATGAATGACCCTTGCATAACCTATAATTGTCTCATCATTTTACTTGTCACAGAAGCAGGTGCAAAGTGCTATCCACTTTTCATACTGGTCGCCTGCTAATATATAACCTACTCCACCCCAGCTTTTTGGCAAAGGAAATAAATAAGGGTTTGGATTTCCTGATATGTTTTGTTCAGTACAGATAAAATGTTAGTTGTCTGTAGACTTCTAAAGAATGCAGGACTCTACCCCCCCCCCCCCCAATTCTGCAGCAATAGACTCACAGGATGTTAATTCTACTGAGCCTTGTCACTATTAGACCTTGCCAGTTACCAACCTCAATTGTACCTCCCTTTTTGAGAAGGGTTATGCTAGTCATGCCCAGGGTGAATTTATGAATACCCATCCAACTATTCAGACCTCATCAAAGGGGAGATTGTGCATCACACTGCTCTCTCTGGAGGGGGAGTCTATTCCACAGGTGAGGGAGACACTGAGTAATGAAGGTGTCTCTCTACCTTGTTTTTACAGATTTCCTGAAGCAGGTTTAGATCTCTTGTCCTGGATCTGGGACTACTGGGTTCCTGATTGCTTGGAAGCAAGGCACAGGTCTCCTCTGAGAAGCCTATAAGGGACAGAAAAGAGGGAGAACTCAGAATAGTGTAAATCAAATGCAAACACCTACTTGTTGTGCCACAGAGAATAAATACAAGGAGAAGAATGACCTGGTTGAAGGATAATTCTTTTACCACTTTAGGCATGAAAAGATAGTTGGTCCTTAGACTGACTCTGCCCTTGTGAAAGGCTGCAGTTGAAAAATCCTTCAAGCGTAGGTTACTGTCACCAGCAATGCAGTCTTCCAAGACAGGAACATGATAGCAAAGCAAATAGACAGTTTTCCAAATCAAAGCTTGGGTCCCCATTGTAAAGTGGGGTTCTTTCTGGAATGGAATAGCTCTTTAATGAATTACTAAACCTGCAGTTGAGACTGCAGAGGTGGACACACTGACAGGCATGCTGAGACAGACATGCATATTACCTTTAGTGAGGCATGGGACAGCCCTGTTTTATGTGAAAAACAGTGACAACCAGGTAGCACTGGTTCCTCCTGTCGCTGCAACACCACGGGGAAAACTATTTTTATCTTAAGGTATGAATTTCTGGTGTTTGGTTTCCTGGTTTCCCAAGAGATCCACAGTGCATCCTGAGAAACCTGAAAGAGATAGCATCTAAATCATCTTAGACTGTCAGCCTGAAAGTCTTTAAATTGGTGGGGATTAAGGACACTTTGGCAGCTGAACCAGGTCTACCCTTGTCAGGCTCAGCAGGAGGGAGAATTATTACACTTTGCCAAAATGGAGCCACTAGTAGCAATTTTGGTGTATCCTCATTTATCTTCTGTGGAACTCTTGTAATCCAGGTTATTGGAAGGAATGCATACAGAAACAGACCTACCAAGATTACGGAGAAAGCATCAGTTGTCCAGGCCCCACTGTTGCCATCTTGGCACAAAATCTGCTCAACTGCCTATTTTCTGGAGAAGCAAAACAATCTAAGTCTATTGCATGTACACCTAACCTATGAACTACACCCAGAAACACATTTCTGTTCACTGTTCACTCATGGATCGGCCTCAGTTTTGCTCGGCTAGTCTACAAAACATTTACTTGAGATGGGATGTACAGTGCTGTGACAGTCAGGTCTCAGGCCTGAGACAGTTCCCATACTTATGAGTGGTAGTTTACAAAACATGCAAGACTGAATACCCCCTTGTTTGTTGATATGCCATCACTATAGAACTGTGTTTGGATGTGCAGGGTTTCCTTTCGCAACATGGCCCAAATGCCACAATAACCAGCATCATCAACATCTCTTTTATGTTTATGTTTATTTTCCTTTGGGCCTTCAGCTCTCTCAATAGATTCCCTCATGCTGAATCCTTAGGAGTCTTGGGTGAGCATCTGGGTCCTTTGAGTAGCTCGAATGGTATCCCCAAGTTGAGGCAAACATGGTTTATCCACCATGAAAGTTTTTTTTTTTTTTTTACTGCAAATTGTACAGGAATAGGGCAATGCAGGGGATGAGCATACTAGCACCATCTATGTCTTGGGTACCACTGTAGCTTCATCATCTGCATTCTTGCTAGGGGGACTATTAGGATACAATATGTCATATATCCCAACTCTCAGAAAAATTCCCTTCACTGTGATTTGTTTTCTTTTGGAGACTGTCTTGCAACACCAAGACAGTAACACAACCTTTTCTGAGTTAAGGAATATCCTTTGCTGCTCAGTGTCCAGCAGTGCACCTACGCAAAACACTTGTTTCAATGGGACAAGCTATGATGTTGAGAGGTTTAAGTAAAGTTCCAAGGAATTGAAGCAGCTCAGAGTAATACCCACAGCCTCATAAATCCCCTTCAAGGATGTTGCCTGGATTAAGCAATCATCCAGGTATAAGTAAACATGAATGCACTTTGTCTTGTGAAATGCAATTACTGGAGCCAAGGAATCTGCAAATACCTTAGATGCAGTAAACAAGCCAAAGGGCAAACAGGTAGCCTGAGCTCCCTGCTTAAGTCTAAAGAATCATCTATTCACCCTGCAAAACCAGCAAAGACACAATGTTCTGCAAGGTCAGCAGTTTGAATTCATGGACTTTTAGAAACTTACTCACCCTAGAAAGACTCCACTGTTACTTCTTTCCTGGGAGTAGGGACAGTCTAGAGTAAATGCCTGTTCCTTTTTCTTTTTGTGGCACCAACTTTATGGCTCCTTGGGCTATCATATCTTTTAGTAGGGGAATAATGAGGTGGACTTGCTCCTTGGGAACTTGTGGAGTCTCTAAAAATTTTGGTTTTCTTTATAAATGCAGCCTGTACCTCTGCCTTAATATTTGCAGGACCCACTTCTCCCTTGTGATGGCCTCCTGTTGCTCCACAAAGGCCAGTCTGCCTCTTATATTTAGTGTAAGAGTTATGGGAGGTCACAATAGGTGTTGGGAGGTTGAGCAGGTGGTGAGACAGATTAACTTTAAGTCGTATTTGTATATACTGACTCTTGAGAATGCTATACCTTGAAGAAAAGGGCATACTCCCAGGAATGGATTTAGTATATGTAAGTCTGTTTTTTTGTCAGTTGTCTCCACATTTTGGGTATTAGCAATTAGACTCCCAAGATTTTAAATGGTTTCACAACAATCCTTGACTGATTAACAAACTAGAGGATAAAGGAAAAACATGCAAACACATTCTGTGGTAGGGTCCTTAGGAAAGCTCCTTTGTCAGGAAAACCTCAAGGACTTTTGCCTTCACATGTTCTGGCAGAGACTGAGGTCTTAGTCATGTATGTATTCTAACCAAAGACCCCACCGAGCAAGTGCCCTGCATAATTCATTCACTGTATTACAGCAGTATTTTACAAAGAACTGGCAACCTAGTAAGTGGAAATTCATATGCCAAGCTCTGCCTTTATCAAAGTCCTTATTCTCTACTACATCTCTGCCATTTGTCTCAGCTGGTTAACTACCGAATCCTGAAACCTTAAATGTCAGACTGACAGCTGACAGCCCAGCCAACCATGGAAGCACAGATACAAGTCTGCTTCTCAGCTAGTATGGTTTCTGCTTTCATCACGGGGAATATGGTTCCTCAAAGCAGCCACACTAGATCAATTGCTGGAATCCAAGGGCACAACTAATGAATCGGCCACACAATTCTTATACAGGTGCCTGTGGGAGGCATAGACTCTACATAACAGTATGGCTTCCTAGAGGATGGGAAACTGTCCAGAGCTTCCAAGAACAGCCAGGGGTTTGGGCTCAGCAGACAAAAACTTCCTATATCTCATATGGGCCTGCCAGTGCTCTTTGACCTCATACATAAACATTTTCTTCATTCCATGAAGAAAATCCCCAAAATAAGATACCCTCTGGAGTTGAAGCAGAGCATAAAGTACCTCAAGTGTCTAAAGCGTAGAGACATCTGGTCAGCAAATGCAGATTCTTCCACCTCTGAGTCTGGGATACCCAAATCCCTCTTAATGAATTATTCCCATCTCCTTTGTGCTGGGCTTTGTGACACTGGCATTCTGCAGTTGCATTTTTTGGTCATTATTAAATGCTTTTCATGTACTACTTCTATTAAATGTTTATAGCTCGTTTTACATTTTTATGTTCCAAGGGTCACTTAAGTTGAACATTGGTCCTTAAAAGAACTTACCCGCTGCATATTTAATTTGTCATTCTCTGAATTATTTTTGATTAAATTCACCAGTCAATTTCTTGTTACTGTAAAGTGCTTTCATAACAATAATTAAAAAAAAAAACAAAAAAAAAACACTCACAATACTTCAACTCCAAGTCCCTGTATTATTCCTTGGAAAAATAAAAACCAAATGATGAATCTAGCTTCCACTTCTAGGTTAGACAGAAGTCTGCTCAAGGATTCTGAGAAATTGATTTCTTTTACCACCAGGAAGGGTGTACAGAGAATGGCATTAGATAGCAAGATTGTTCCATATTGTTAATGCTTCAGCAGACAGAAAGCAAGTGCTTCACCTTACCCTGCTGATGTACAGGATGAGCATTGCCTAGTCTTTATTCATCTAAATGCCACATAGTAAAAGTCCTGAAAATTAAATCACAAGCAGAATATAGTTCTCATTTCTTTCACATTAGGAAGGCAAACCTTTTGCTCTACCAAAACCTATCCTAATCAAGCTTTTAATTTTAATGTTTTGTCAATTGCAGCTACGCCATGTAATTAAAAGAACACACTGGAGGAAACAAATATTCTCATCATACTAATCCACTGCCCTTGCACTCTGCCCAGTTAGAGTACAGCAATGGCAGCAGGGTTTTCCCGATTCTGCCATGGACGCTCCCCTAAACAGATGAAGGGTCAACTGGCAAATTTCAAACTATGCTTTGGTTACACCATGGGGCCCTCCACATTTTCAGAAACCCTCTCCAATATGAAGCCTGAGAGAAGAGGACTTCTCCCTACCTTTGGAAGGTGCTCTATACACACACCGGCACAAAAAAATTGTCATGTTAACAGTAAGTAGGCCGTGAGTGCTGACTGACAGGGCCCCAGTAAACAAGTCAGGCATGGTAGGGGCAAAGCCGAGTCAAAAGGGGGCTTGAGCTGATCCTTGTGCAGGCAAACCAAGTTCCATAAGAGTGCACACCCACACCACTAAGAAGGGATCTCATTACACAGCAGAGAGAGTGCACACATCTAATGTTGTCCACCCCAAATGTCCAACTGGTACTATAAATAAGTCTCCTACATTGTCCAGACAGCCTATTGCAGCTTAGAGGAGGTAAAAGCAGTAATTCCCCAGAGTCTGAATTCAAGCACTGAGCCTTCACTTAAAGATTTTTCTGACTTGCTCAAAGTGAGATGGCTAACCAAAGCCATGCTCACAAATTTCAGGATATGTGACACCCTGAGATATACTCCCCAAAAGTGGCTACCAGGTATACACAGCTCCTGCTCCTTTCCTACTCAGTTAATGACAGGTGTGAACTCAATCCCTTATATCCTGAAGGCAGAATTTTTGGCCAGTGCTTGACCTCTGGAGCCCTTAACTTCATCCATCTATTCAACTGACATTGGATTGGGATCACACAGGACAGTCATGCTCTGGTTTCTGCACTGGTCAGCATACAAGGACAGTCTTTTGTGTTATGATGTACACTTCAAACTTCTTGCATTTTCTTCCACAGATGATTGGATTAAGTTAACATTTGAGATAACCCATGTGACTCTCCCAAGCAGCAAAAGCAGCAGCAGAGACAGAGTGGATGACTGGCTTTTGATCGGATGACTGCAGAACACTTGGAAGGGAGGCTTGCTAGCACAGTGGTTAAGGAGCTGTTTTTGTTTTTTTGTATAAAGATTCAGTCACATTGATGTCAGAACAAGAACACTCCAATGGCACAAATTAGAAATAGGGCAAGCACTATTTATGCAGAAGAAAGGAAGTAGGGCAATAGGGTCTGTGTGATTCCACCCTCAGCTCTGCAATTGATGTTATGACATCTGAAGACAAGACATGGCCATTTGTGAGACTGGGACTAGAGACTTTACAGAATTGTATGAATATGCTATAGCAAGAGATGAAATCTTAGTGTCTAGTCACTGCAGTAAACCTTCAACTTCAGACCAGTATTTTTTCACATTGTGCTTGCCATTAACTGTCTGTTCACTTTTATAGCTCTGTGCTGGACTCATCACCATGTTTTAAACTATGTAAAGGTTATTTTGTGCCATATTCTGTTTGGGTAGTAATTATTCTCTATTCTTTCTTCATGTCAATATCCACTCTGTAATGACTTTATGTCAATAATCCCGCTACATACTTGCTTTATGTTAACAACCACTCTGTAAAATGTCTCCTAATAGCAATAATTACACTGCATATTCATTTATGGTACACAAAGCTAAACAATATAAATTGTTTTGTCTACCACTAGTTACAATGCCCAAGCCATTTATCTATGAAAGTAATAATTACATTACTACCATGTAGACTTGCTCGTAGTACATTGAGACATGTTGTCTTTATAACAAAAGCTACTCTGTATAAATTGCTTATTTCCTTTAGATAATCACTTGTATGTAAATTAAGCTTCTCTCTCTCTCTCTCTCTCTATATATATATATATATATATATATATATATAGGCAATAGTCACTATCAAAAAGACTTCCTATCAATAAATCATTTGTATAAAAATATCTATAATCACAATGACATGTTTGAGAAGGGCACACACTCAAGAGGGACTAGTTACTAACATAAAAGGAATATTTGGATTGTTTTTCCCGTAGTATAATGTAAAATGCATAATGCATCTTACTATACATATCAAGCAAATGGAAAGACCCCCAAGGTTCCCAAAGAGTTACCAGGAAAGGCAGGAAACACTGTTCCTGTAATTCAGAGTCCTACAGATTCCTTAAGGGTGATCTGTGCCTTGACTTTCAGTACATTAGTGATCCTATACTCCAAGACCTCTTATCTCTACAAATAAAACAGTCCCACTCACTCTAGAACCACAGATCTAAACTGGTATCAGCAAATAAACAAAACACAGTAGAGAGAAAGACGTGTCATGAAACGCTTACCCCTTATCCGGGACAAACTTTCATTCCAAATTAATCAATGAGACTCACTTTTTTCCTGAAGAAAGGCATCAGACAACAGGACAGATATCCATACATACACTCCTGACATGACTGGCCTGCTGCTTTAGAAAAAGAAGGTAAGGTCTGAAGGAAGTGCTGACAGTGCGTGAATGACCACAGGGTCCAGCTGCCTTGTATCTTGTGACAGAAATTATATATATATTTAACTAATGCAGGATTACCAACTTATTTGAGCTAATCAGAAGATTTACAAGCTATGCGGAAGATGGATTATCTTGATGTCCACGACTGGTTAAACTGATCATGTGACAGAAACAAGGGAAGGCTTAAAGTTCAGGAGGATGATGTCCCTTTTGCTGAATATGGTGTTTGGCGTAATAAGGGAGGTAAAACACTATTTGTTAACTGATAGTGAAGTAAGAGTAATTTGGTGTTATCTTCACAAAGGGACACCAATTAGTTGGGAAAAAAACTATTACGGTGCCAATAACACCAATGTGTAGTATCAGTGCAATGTCAGCTGCTATAAAGTTTATCAATGAAACAAGATGCATCCTTTACAGTGTTTGAAATCCAATTCCTGAAGGAAATGCACTTTGTCCTGAAGTTTCCATAGCAATAGCACTACATTAAAAGACAGTAAAGCAAAGGATGTCCACAGAACTGTCATTAAGTGTGAAATATGACAAAAGTAAAATGACAAAAGTCCACAATTGCCACTAGTACAACTCATTTTTGAGGTATCTGAATGTTCCCACCCACAGCTAACATCCACTCTAGCCTTCCTGAAGATTAAATGTAGAAAACAAAGCTGACTTTTGTCATTCTATCCAGGAATATAATGTGGTATCAAAACTTTACCAAGTAGTACTGCAATGCTAACGTAAGCAATGTTATTCAGTCTCGGTGGTTATAAAATGCTGACTCAAGTTATACTAACATCAAAATCCACTGGAATTACATATTTCTCATCCTTTAAAAAACTCAGCCAGTAACAAGAGAAGCAGATCAGTTCACTGCACATTGTTATAGGGGATACAGACCTACAAATGGTAGAAGTGGTTACTAATGTATGTCTTTATTTACTTAATATTGTGGCATTGTACATCTTATCTAACATTTTGGAAGGATGTATGTGGAATAATTATTTTTCTATAAACATCCATATGCAGAGGCACTATACAAAAGGAGCAGGTAGCAGTAGTTAGCCATAACGTCTGCTGAACTCAGATTCAGGAGTTTCACAGTTCAGTTACTTTGCCTCAAGTGGCTAAATAACAGACCCTATGACAACCGTTTGGAAAGGGCAGCCAGACAAATAAACAAAAAAATGGATTCTAAAGATACATAATGGACAGTTTAATCTGGCAGTGTTCTCTGTAGCTAATTACCAACTACAAGAGCATCTGGAAATTAAAACAAAAGATGTCAGCCTTAAAAGTAAACAAATTAGTATGAGGTCATCTTTTACATTACGTTACAGGAAAAGCAAGCCAAATATTACTGCTTGCTAAGTATGCCTTTGACCAGCCCAATTGAGCATGGGGCCTTCTCAAACAAATGTTCTTCTCTAAAAGCACACAATTCACAGTAAAAAAAATCTTGAAGTCAGCAAAGCAATTTATTTTAAAAAGGTCACTTAAGAGCTTAGGACTGAGTCAATCAGGGATCAGATAAACTTGGTAACATAAACAAGCCTCATTCTAAGAAGTTATTAAAACAAAGTAGTGTGTGTGTTTTTTTTTTTTTGGGGGGGGGGTATATGTGTGTGTGGTAGGGTTCTTTTCACAGTTTTGTACGTCTGCTAACTTCAGGGACCGTGCATCACAGAACACAGAGAATGAAAATGTACATATTTATGTATGTATGCGTGAGGAGTCTTTAACAACTTTGGTCTTTGCAGGAGTGTGGAACCAGGCCCAGTTTTTTAGACAAATAAATAAATCTAGTATTACTGTTACTATAATAACAAAAGTAATGATACCATAGCTATTTTATGCAGAAAAAAATATATGTTTTACATAACAGAAAGAGCCATTGTTGCTGTTACTAGTCTGCTTGTCTCCAACTATAAAGGCCATCTATCCTTCTGCATCTGCATATCTACATTTCACTCATTTTCTTGACATCAAGTACATAATGTCTTGTGCAGGCATAAATAGTCTACCGCAGACAAAGCCCAATAAATCAGGGAGCATGAACTTAAAACTAAACAGCGTTTCCTTTAGAGAAGAATGGCACAGCTGTCTTTATAATGAAAAACTACTTTCTGTAATCAAGTAGAAAAGTTTCAGCACAAGATGCTTTGGTGTAAGAAATTCCAGTCTGCAACTGCCAACAAATTTGCCATGTTAGGTCAACATGGAATGGAAGGCAAGGATTATGGGAGGGGGGTGTCAAAAGCCTGACAATCTCCCTACCTATTCTCAGTTCTTACTTAGCTGAGACCTTACCCCCCCCACACACACACAAACAAGCACCCTTCTTAAAAAAAGGGCACATACATCTGTCCCATGCACTCTTGAATTCAGTTAGCTCTTTTAACCAAATGTCTCTTCAAGTTCAATTCTCTCTCCCCATCCTTTATGTAAAATGACATCTGTCTTCCTCATTATGAATTTATTCCACATTTATTCACTGGGCAGGTGGACTATTCCAGTGACTTTTTAAACGACTGCAACACGTGCTACAAGCAGATACAGAATGAAAACATCAGCAGTGATAAGGCAAAGCATCACCTGCATAAATGGACAGTGATTGCATTTAACAGATTTCATCCATGCACCTGGTAACATCAAATTGCACCCTCTTGTTCTCATTTTAACACCAGACCTACTTAATCAATGTTTGAAAGAGATATCACAACAAAAACAAATATGCTAACCAGTTTAAGTAACCTTTTGTAATCATGGAGCAAAGCAGCTCTCAAGAAGTCAGTACACTAGGACACGTAAGCCAACTACAGAATTAGACATAGGTAAAAAAGGGCCACTCTATTAGTAAAAAATCTCATTCTAACCTATATATACAGTGTCCTTTCTCTCTTCTCTCTCTCTCTCTCTCTCAGCCCTCACTGTGTGACAACAAAATCTATTAAGTTCTGCTGGAAAATGTTATTTAGACATTCCAGAACAGCATAAAATGCCTGCCATATACGATTATTCAAAATGGTGGCAGCATGGTGGCAACTGTTTCCTAAAATATTTCCAAGCATGGACTCTAGCTGTTCTTTATGCTTCTCTGGTTAGCATACCACAACAGTCTCTTCCACGGGGAACACAAGTGATTATGCGGAGTACTTAAAAAGTAACAGAATATTCTCTAGAAAGGCAACATGTACATATAGAACTCTACAGAAAACAGAGAGAGAGAGACTATGTCTAACACCAGGCACCATTTATGAAATTGCCACGCAAAGCATAATCTAAGAATATCCAAGTCTTCAATAAACTGAAATGTTGTGATAATCTCAAATAAGAAGGAATTGGATTTATTTATTTTTTTTTATGTTAGCTAATGCCCTCAGTGCTGTCCTACCCAAACCCATATTTAAATATACTCCCCTGGAAGAACACACAATGAAAGTCAACTGTAAAAATGTAGCCTCTAAATCCACATTTTAATTTTAACCCTGATTTCCATGCATATCAAAGCTAAAATTCATAAAATAATTGCTGCATACACATAGACCAAGGCTGGTAGTCTACTAAAACATTAAACATTTTCTCAAACATTAATATTTACAGCAACCAAATTATGTTTCAAAATGCAATTTTTGTTGTAATGCAACTTCATCATCAAGAGACATAAGGCAAAAAGCCTTATTTTTTTTTTTATTCCAGAGAATGTACAAAGTCGTACTAGGTATATCAGTATTTTAAATTAATGGTCAGTCTTTTTAAATCTAATCTTTAGTCTTTATTAAGTTGTCCAAGGCTAGACATCATACGTTAAAACTATGAAGAAAGCAGAAAAGCTAAATATTTCATAAAAAAATAAGGAAAAATATTACAATAACTAAAAACAGGCTTGCCCCATGGGCTTAAATAGACTCCATACTGATCTAGGCTCCAGGGCCCAGTGGGATTGGTAGGGTGGGTGTTCAATCCAGACTGCCTGTGAGAGGTCTACATGTTCTCCCAAAGTCTGGATGGGTTCTCTCTGGGTACCCCAGTTTCATCCCCTCCTCAAAAAATCATGCTGCTTTGTTGGAAACTACACACTCCCACTATATACTGCTGCTCCAAACTGTCCAAATATATTTTGTTTACTCTTGCACTTTTTTCAGATTATGAAAAAAAGGTTCTCAGAGCAGTTCACTTATGTAAATTAAGAATGAAAATAATATGAAAATATGATATTTTAGGGATCCTTTAGATTGAGGCCTAAGTAATGTATTCCTGTATCAGACAGACATCTAGTTCCACAGGCCCAGTGCAATGCAGGATTGCCTACTTTAGGTCTCCAGATGAGTTCTGGTAACAACCAACACTTCCTAATCTGATGTGTGTGGTCTTACTATGGTAAAGGGTAAAGGAGCTCCTTTACATAAGCAGGTCCAAAGCTGTGCACAACCTTGAAGGTTAACACTAAGATTAAAATACAAATGGTAAACAGTGCAAGTACCACACCAAAGGTGTAATATGTTGGTGCAAGCATCACTCCACAAAAGTAATATGCATAATATGTAGGGACAAGTACCTCACCACAGAAATACTATGTAGCAACAAGTAACGTATCACAGACATAATATGTAGGGGCAAGTAACACATCACAGACATTATGCATAATATGAAAGTGCAAGTACCATACCACAAACATACATGCGTAATGTGCATGGGCATGTAGCAGGCTACAGACAAATGTGCAATATGTATGGACATGTACAACACCACAGACATGGTTAACGTGTAAGGTCAGGTACATGACATGCATAATATGTATGGACATGTACCATTCCACAGACATATGTTTAATGTGTAAGGAAAGGTACCACACCACAGATATAATATGCATAACATGTAGGGACAAGTACCATACCACAGATATATGTGCAATATGAAGGGACATGTACCACACCATAAATATAATAGGCATAGCATGTAGGGCAGGTACCACACCACAGATATAATATGCATAACATGTAGGGACAGGTACCACACCATAGATATAATATGCATAACATGTAGGGACAGGTACCACACCACAGATATAATATGCATAACATGTAGGGGCAGGTACCACACCGTAGATATAATATGCATTACATGTACAGACAGGTAACACACCATAGATATAATATGCATAACACGTAGGGACAGGTACCACACCACAGATATAATATCCATAAGATGTAGGGACAGGTACCACACCACAGATATAATATGCATAACATGTAGGGGCAGGTACCACACCGTAGATATAATATGCATTACATGTACAGACAGGTAACACACCATAGATATAATATGCATAACATGTAGGGGCAGGTACCACACCACAGATATAACATCCATAAGATGTAGGGACAGGTACCACACCACAGATACAATATCCATAAGATGTAGGGACAGGTACCACACCACAGATATAATATGCATAACAATAGGAACAGGTACCTCACCACAGATATAATATGCAAAACATGTAGGAACAGGTACTCCACCATAAATATATGTATAGCAAGCAGGGACAGGTACCACACCATAGGCATAATATGTTTAACATGAAGGGACAGGTACCACACCACAGATACAATATGCATAACATGTAGGGACAGGTACCACAGCATAGATATAATATCCATAAGATGTAGGGACAGGTAACCACACCATAGATATAATATGCATAACACATAGGGACAGGTACCACACCACAGATATAATATGCATAACATGTAGGGACAAGTACCACACCGTAGATATAATATGCATAACATGTTGGGACAGGTACCATACCACACATATAAAATCCATAAGATGTAGGGACACGTACCACACCACAGATATAATATGCAAAACATGTAGGAACAGGTTCTTCACCATAAATATAATATGTATAGCAAGCAGGGACAGGTACCACACCACAGACATAATATGTTTAACATGAAGGGACAGGTACCACACCACAGATACAATATGCATAACATGTAGGGACAGGTACCACAGCATAGATATAACATGCGTAACATTTAGGAACAGATACCACAGATATAATATGCATAACATGGGATATTACCACACCACAGATATATGTGTAACATGTAGGGACAGGTACCACACTATAGACTAGTATGCAGGGCAAGTGTCACACCACAGACAAAGGTATAATATGTGGGGACAAGTGACATCACAGAAATAAGTACAAATACCACAACACAGACATAAAATGTTTAATATACAAGGACAACTGTCACACCACAGACAAAATATATATAATGTGTATGTCTAAGAAGAGATAAAGTCTTGGACTGAAAATATTGTACCGTACCTTCTGCAGCTAGAAATGGTAACCTTCTGTAACCCAAACGTAAACTGCATTACAATAAACGAGAGTGGACACAAAAGTGCATGAATAAATACTAAAGGACCTAAAGGTGGTATGAGGTGCTTCATTTGGGTGATATTATTAAGATGGTAATAGAATGTCTTGACAACAGATGTCACTTGGCTAAGTGTCAAAATACACCATCCATATTATGCATAGATTGTACAAATTCAATCCCTTCCCCATTTAAAAAAGGGGTGGGGGGAGAAAAGGAAGAAACAAAGGACAGTGGCATACATTAGCACTGCCTTGGTCTTTGCCAGGTTGGGATTTGAATGATAAGTGCACAACCAATGGAGAAGAGCATACATGCAAGTCTTGCACAGAAATGATGTCCAAAACATGCTCCTCAGAGGAGAGCTAGGGCTGAAAAACATCAGTGTAACACTGATAACATATACCTCTACCTTGAATTACCTCCCTCAGTGGCAGCATCTTAGAGATGACAGAGTTCTTTGACACCCCCTACATCTGTTTACAGCTACCCCTGGAATTATTACTAGCTACTACAAAAAATGAGCAGCCTAACAGGTAAGAACCAAACAATACAGTACTGTGGAAGTTGAACTCAGTGGATGAAAGAGCAGTGAATCGACATTCAGCAATACACAATGTCACAGTGCCAAGACAATCAAGGACGACTAAGATCAGGTATCACCTTTGATGCCCCACCTTGAGGAGGGTACGATCTCTGTAAGGGCAGTATCAGCACGGAAGAAAGATCTAAAACAAAAATGCCAGACATCCAGAGAGTCAACAGACAAACTAGAAATACAAATGTGCATTCCCCAATTTTCCAAGTAACTTTGCTAAAAAAACAAAAGAAAGCCAGAGACAGAGTGGAACAGTTCCACTTTCTCTTGGTCAAAAGATGGTTTCTTGAGACTATGGGAAATCAATGCATCTTTCAAAACAGCTTAATTAGTCTCCATCCTCAGAAATACCAAACACTTTGGTACATCTCACTGGACCTACAGATTTAACACACTTGACTTCACTAACCTCACAGATTCGGGGACCAGCCCACAGTAGGTAAGGTTTAGAGATACATGGACTCCCTGAACGTATACTGAATTATGACTCATCTCAATGAATTCTGGCTGCATCTAAGAAGAAGAGCATCGGATGACAGCAATCTTATCTGTGAGAAAAAGAAACTCTGTGCCCTTCTCACAATAACACAACGAGGAAAAGAAAAACACTAACAGAAGGTCAGGCAGTCTGGATTGCACAGGTTAATAAACCTTTGCAAAAGCAGTGTCAGAAGATTAGATACAGCAGAGATCATAAAGGAAAATATGTACAATGGATGTCATATATACGTACAGCAGAGCTAACCACTGTATAGTCAAAGCTCTCCAAAATACTTTAAAAAGTTCTACATCTATTCAGTCCAATCTGTCATCAATTCAGGCATTAAAATCACCGAATTTTCCAATGCAGGAGGTCCTGCACTGTGTCAGTGAGGAAGTCGGACAATTTTTGCAGAAATGCTTCCACGTAGTTTGACGCAGTAATATATTATAGTAAATCAAAAGAAATCTGCATCTCACCCTTACTCAAAGGTGAGAGACAAAGATGTTTCATATCCACTATTAAATCGCATCACCTTAAATGCAAAGAAAAAAATGGAATCCCCAGCAGTGATAATGAAATGACAGAGGTCTATCTAATACATGATGACATGTTGTCGTACCTCAACAAGGATAATGCATCAGTTTCTGTCACTCGTGCAGTTGTCAACTAAATGTTTAAGATATGTTACTACACGTCAGCTGTACAATGAGACAATATTTGCCTATGGCTCCTTTAGTACCATAATTCATTATCTTGTATGTTCTTACAGAAGACCACTCGTAGCCTATTCTTCAGAGGTAAAAAAGGTGCTGAGGAGCCTACTTTCGATCCCCGACATTTACTGAGAAAATGAGCTGCTATCCTCTTGTCATGTCTGACATCGTCCTTCCTTCTCCTTGAAGGTGACCCTCCATTTCGAAAGGATGATTTTTATAACCAGTCATGGACCATTAAAATGTAAGTAATTTCTTAGCTGAGAAATGACCTGGTAGAGAAATGCCCTTTAATTTCCATTTCACAAATAAATAAAGATATGTAGAGAGTCATGCAACTACCATTTGCAGTCAGCACACATAACAGACAGAGTGAGAAGCTCATTTTCCTGCAGGCAACACTTTCTTCAAGGCCATTCTAAAGCAACAGTTTTTGTTTAGGAAGGTCTTGCCAAAAGAAAAAAAGTTATTCATTATTTTCCAAGGAAGTTCGCATAGAAGCATTGCTAACAGTAATTCTTAAAGGCGTATTTCCCTTTTCCCATGCTTCTGTTGCTTTGTGCTGAACCGGAAAACTGGCTGAAAAAAGGAACTTCAGCAATTAATGAATAGATGACTTAATTATATTTTTTTTTTTTTGTTAACTGGGGTATTACTGTTCTATCTGGTTCAGTTCAGGAAAGATAAAGATATTATATGCATATACCCAGTGATATAATACATGTAGCATACACAAAGTGACCGTAAAAATACTTGAAATACTTTTTTGAGTACAGTGAGGTAAAACATTAAGTATACCAAAAGAACATGTACCATGTACAAATCTTGAAGCTATTAGCATTGTAAATTCTCCAGTGCCAGGTCAAGCATAATCTAATCAAAGAAAGCTGTAAATCAGATTTAATCAAGGGTAGTAGGAATCAAACCAACTAAAGACAATTTTGTTTTATTTAATCTATTTATTTATTCAGCCACTCAATCTTTGTTGACCAGGTTAGTCCCACTATGCTAGTAGCCTCTTTTAAGGGGAGACCCTATTTATACTACTACGGGAAATTTGTCCAAGGCATCAGTACTCCTTTTGACAGGTGTTGTGGGATCTTTTACATCCACCTGACCTACCGCCAACTCAGGCAGATGGGACATTGATTTAATCTCTCATTTGAAGGACAATGCCTCAGGAGTGCAGCACCCTTCATATGCTGCACTGCAATATTAGCAATCCATCTCCCTGCTGTGGGAATAGAACCCACAGCCTTCTGCACCAAAGATGAGTGGGCTACCTGTTGTGACACTGTAGGTGAGGTATAATGAGTTAAAGTGGTATTATGAGCTAAAATGTTAAAACAAGAGAATTAAAGCTTCAATTAAAAATCAGTCAAATGGGTACTTTCATAATTATCATCATAGGTTGGTGCTAGGCTATTGGCCCTAGGGCCTATACAAGCCTAGCCATAACAATTCCCTGGCTATTTCTTCCCATAATATTTACTTCCCTGGACCCATCTAGCAGGGCGACTGACGTGATCCCCGGGGTGAATTTCCTATCTCCTATCCAATCGTCAAGGTTCCTTTTGAAGAGGGCCAAAGAGGTGCGCTGCTTGACATGTATGGGCAGTCTATTCCAGAGTCTGGGGAGTCTCTGGGTCAGGATCCTATCCCTCCAGCATGTTTTGTTTAGTGTGATGACAAGGTTTAGATCCCTGGAGTTTGTAGTTCTGAGGGATTGGGATTTCTTTAAGTGTAGCATGTCTAGCAGCTCTGGGTTTGACATGGCCTTGTATGTTAAGCAGAGATTGCCTCTGAGTAGACAATATGTCACAGAGTACAGCTGGAGTTTTTTTAGACTGTCAGCAGAGGGCATCTTCTTTAGAGGCCTGTGATTCTTTTAGTGAGGCATTTATGCAGCCTTTCCAGTTGTTGCAGATGTCTTGAGAGGTACATACCAAATGGGGCATTGTATTCTATAATGGGTCTAATGAGGGATGCGTACAGTGGGACAATGACCTCCTTTTTTTCTGGATGAAAAGTCCTTCGTGATGAGGTGTGCCACATAGAAGGATTTCCTGACTGTTGTGGCAATGTGGTTATCGAAGGTGAGACCATTGTCCACCTGTGTCCCTAAGTCTCTTATCACACTTTCGGTGTTTTAGTGTACTGCCACCTATGTGGTAATTCACGGGTACATGTTTTTTCCCAAAGAATAACTATATATTTCTTGACATTGAGCTTGAGCCCATGGCTCTGGCACCAAGCATCTGTTTCTGTAAGGCCCTTTTGTAGAATATCCACATCATTTGGGGATTCAATAATGGCTCCCAGTTTGCAGTCATCTGCAAACTTTGTTAGCCAGAGTCCCTTAATGTTGGCCTGTACTTCAGAGAAGTAGATGCCAAACAAGAGTGGTCCCAGGACTGAACCCTGAGGTACTCCACTTGTCTGGAGCTGGATTTGGAGTTAGCTACTTTTACAGTGTGGGTTCTGTCAGTAAGCCAGTTGGCAACCTATCGAGTGACGTAGGGATTAATGCCCAGCTTAGTAAGTTTATCTATGATTCCAGAGTGGGGTATGGTGTCAAAGGCCTTGGCAAGGTCGAGATAGGCTGTGTGGACCACCTTACCCTCGTCCACAGCACTGGAGACTGATTCGAAGAAGTCAATCAGGTTCAGAAGACAAGATCGGCCCTTCACGAACTCAAACTGGGTGGGGTCCAGTGTTTGAAGGTTGCTGATGTCTTTGTTTATAAGTTCCATGATAATACATTCCATGGCCTTGCAAATCAGGCTCATCAGACTGATGGGGTGGTAGTTCCCTTGATCCAAGGTGGATCCCCCCTTGTGGAGTGGGATAACTGTACCTGTGCGCCACTCAGTGGGCATGAAGCCTGAGGTGAGGCTATGATTAAACATGACACTTAGGTGAGGTGCCAGTTCATTTAGTAGTTCATGTAATACACAGTCCGGGATGTCATCTGGTCCCATGGATGCTGTATTCTTAGCTTTGGAGAGTGCGTTTTTTTACCTGTGTGGCCGTTATTACCAGAAATTTCAATCTTCTGGTATTGAGATGGGCCCTTTAGGGGGTGAAGTTGGCAATGAATCGATCAACCAGGATATTGGCAATATCCGTGGGATCAGTATATTTTATACCATTCTGTTGTAGCTCAGAGCAGAGCTGAGAAATGCCATTAAGATTCTTGACATAGGTAGATCACAACTAGTAATAGAAATATATAGAAAATAAGTTGCAACATTAAAGCTTCATTTACAGATAGCTGTGGACCTTTCCTTCTGTAAAATTAGATGTATCAACATAGCAAGTCGAGTACAAGTGGTCAAATAAATTATTAACTAACTTGCCAGGTTTCACGTGGGTGTACCCTAATCCACTTTAGTATTTCCATTAACTAACATTAGCAAGAAATGCATTCCAAGTACATAAAAAAAGAACAGAGAAAATCCTATCATGAAACTAATTTTAATCTGGAAGATCAGTGAAAGCACCAAAAGAGAAATCTAAAGTATGACTGCAAAGGCCTTGAGCCTACTTTGAAACAGACTCTGTTCCAAGTATGGAGCACGTGTTAAGACCAACAAAGACGTAAAAGGAAGTAGGGACATAGTCTATTATGCCCTCTAAAGTACTGCAGCCAGCCCCTTAGCAAATGTCCCTCCCAAACATCTGCCACATACCTTCCTTCTCTGTCTCAAGCACCTCAAACTTATTAAACTGTCACCACCTCTGCAGTTTCCATCTTACCACCTACTCTGTGCAGTAGTATTTCCTCATTTTATTTACTTATTTACATTTGTTAACTGGGTAGTGTCCAACTGGGCCAAGAGCCTGTTTTCAGTAGAGACCTGGGAAGAAAAGCTCCACAAACAATACTATTACTACAATTAGTAAGATCTGTAAATCACACATTAGTAGTCATATGTTAACTAAGGTAACTAAGAAAAAGTTATTGTGATAGCACAACATAAGAGCATATAATGTACTGATACGCAGATAACGGAGTATTTTAACACTAACGGAGACCAAAATCAAAGAAACATATGAAAAACAAAATCAAAGAAACATATAATTAACAAAATTGAATGACAAAGAAAACTGCTTAGTGACATATGTCATAGGATAATACAGAGATTCTTGATCATTGCAGTACTTAAAAATATAACAGGGCTTGTGCCAAAAGCTTCAACTCGTATGGAGAAATAGGACTGCTCATGACAGCTGTAACTCGCTTTGCATTCTTTCCTAATGTCCTTTCATTTTTTTCTTTGCCCCTGCCAGGGATGAACAAAGCAAACTACCCGTAAAATATCACCTTTCTTCTAATTTTTACATGCCAAACTTTTTCAGATCCCCTCATACTTCTCCTCATCCCATCCATTTGCTGACTTTGTATGACACATTTCTGTTACCCAAACGTCTACTCCTTTGTATGGCCTTCAGAACTGTACAAAGCAGTACTCTGGTACAACTGTACCAGTGCTTTTGTATAGTGAAAGGAGACATTGCTGGAATCCTCTAACCAAAGTATGCAGTTTAGCAACCTGTGGAATTCACTACTGCTTTTTCATTTCCTATTGTGGCATGTGATTCAGCTTAGGGGTGAACACTACCATAACATTCTTCTCCTGTCTATCCTGCTGAGAGGCCATTTCACCAAGAATATATTTTTGCTCCCTTGCAAAGTGCATAACCTTGCATTTTGTTTACATTCCATCCAAACTGCCACTTATCTGTCCCATAACTGTTGAAGGTCTCTTGGGAGAATGTCTCCATTATGTGACTACAATACCAATCCGTGTCTCAATCATCCATTACAACTCTTCTCTCCAATGTCATTTGGTACTAATGCAGAAAATGAGGACTCCTACAGTACTAAAGGATATGGCATTATTCTGCTTCCTGATTTTTTTTTAGACAGTTACCTTATCAAAACTACTGTTTTACCCAACTACTCTGGGTGCAATTCCAAGATCCTGAGGTACAGTGTTCTTACTGCAATCCAGATGCACAAGCACATCCACAAGGTTCCCCCTCAATAGTGACGTGAGCACATACATTTACTTTACCATGTTGCTCTATCAACCATCTGTCACAGTTTTAGTTTTCATTAACTTCAATTGTTTGCCATGAAAAATATTCTCTATGATTTTCCTATAAATTGAGACTAATAGATTTGCAAAGACTGTGTACTTTTCTGTGACAGAACCTCTTCCACCAACCTACATTTTTGTAGTAGCACTCCATTTTCCAATGAGAGAGCTCTCTGGCAAAGATTCACTGAGCAGTCGTCAGCTCTTAACTTGGGAATTGGCACATTCACACTTTGTGCTTCTTCTCCTTGAAGACCCGAGTGTCTTTACTATCATTTCCATAGTCGCTTCCATCGTCCATGTCTCCCCATTCATACTTCCCCAACATTTCCATGTCAGCACTGTTCTTCACTAAAGAGATGAACTAGTGAACTCATTCAGTTATCTGATATGCTTATAAAGTGGTAAACATACCACAGAGACTGGAAGATTTCATGCTGGAGTAACAGACTGGAATTTCGTTTTGATGGTGCTGATCTAAGCACAGAATTTCTGTATTTCCTAGCTTTCTTTCACACTCTCCTCTCCCCAGCATACATTGTGATGTCACATACCTGGCCCATGACAGAGTGCCACCTGCCTGAGGCCCTATGGTATTTTACTGATGTGGTCCCAGCTAAGATTTCAATCCTAACACATGATGTAGGGAAGTTTTAGGCATTCAGTGGTACATCCTCCAAGTGTACCTACCATCACCCAATTACCGGGCCCATTCTGATACTGTCCTTCTTGCAAAGATAGATTTAAAGTGAAAGAGTATTATAAGTACCAGCATTTCACTTCCACCACCAGTAAAATAAAGCTCTAAACTCAGAAAAGGATGACACCGGAGAGTGGTTAATGTAGAGATAAGCAAAAGTGTCTTTGGTTTGATCCTGAACAATAAGCCAGAGTGAAAACAGCAAACAATGGATCAGGAGTCCAGGCATCATCCAACACCTCCTCCACCTAACTCCATGGAGGCCACAGTTCCTTTGTTAACTGTGTGCCTTCCATATCTATGTAAGTGAGAGGCCAAGCTTGTGCTATCATCAGCAGCAGAAGGAGCAGAAATCACACCTTTATGCAACCTCTGAGGAGTTCCAGCCCTGATCTACCTACTACCAAGAATCCAAAACAGCACTTCAGTTTACCTGCTAAAGCATCATAACCGTATTGTCCAGTACAAAGTATGTTGTCTGTCCACAGATTCTTCTCATTCATAGAGTGCAAAAGTCAACAAGAGTGAACTAATAAAGACCTTAATTTGTAGTTATTACTTCTAGCATCCCTCTTGTCAATTCTGAGGGCCAAGAAATTAAAATTGGGATTCATGTCTCAACAGTAATCAGACATAAGTAAAATGATGTATACAAACTAAAGTACCTGGAACCTCATAATACTACTGAAGTACTTGGGTCAATATCAAGGGTAAAATACCGGATTGCTTGGTAAAATTAAGTAGCCCCTGCTGGAGATCTTCCAGTCAGCATTAGCATGTGCAAAGTAGGCAGGTTTCCCTTTCAACAACAGGGTACACAGGGCAGTGCTAAGCGAGTTTACATGAACATGAATTCAACTAAAACCATCAATAAAGTCCGTAGCTGCTGTCCTAATGTAAATATGGAGTGTCCTAAATTCAACAGCAAGTACAGTGCAATCAATACTCAACGGACTGAAGTCAGTCGAAAATGCATTAGGATGTTCATATCAGCTTAACAACTGTGGGACTTGTGTTTAAATATATACATAAAAAGGTCAAAAAAGAAGGTGTGCCATTTAAATTGCTTTACCCAAATGTGTACTAGTTGCTATGTTACTTGTCTATTCAGTGCTGGATAACAAATATAGGTTATTCCTCTCAGTACTGGATGCCTTCACAGAACATCATTTCTGAAGCTTTGCCAGGACTTCTAGGATTGTAACACAGTACTTGGATATACTAAAGAGTCAACAGCCAAACAAAATATATTTGTACTTGGTAATTACAGGCAGGCAAAAATCTGTAATCTCTATAAGGACTGAAAGTTCTAAAATCAGCACCTGAAACATTATAGCACCGTGGGCTGAAAATGAATTGCAATGAGTGATTCCATTCAAAGCATGCTGTACTGCTCTGTATGTGTGAATGCATACATTCTGAAATATTTGGTCGGTCACCCATGCCTGCTTTATCCTTGCACAGCGCTCCTTTCCACAAGGTATGTACATAGCTAATGATGCCATTCAGAATGCACTACTTTTTTTTGGAAGCTGGTAGTGTTTGAGAGGCGAAGGGAAAAGCTCTAGATGTGTGCTCTTTAAAAAAGAGAACTGTTACAATATCTTTTTTTCTGGGGGCTGATTTTACATGTATGCCTGCACTTATTTGTCTATAATGATTTGCTATGACTAACAAAAGCATTGGAAAATTTTTTTTTTTTTTTGTTAAATCACACCAAATATGATGGAAATTTGCTATGCACATGGTCGGTACATACAGAAATTAAAGCACCTCAACTGCTTTCCTGCTGTTTGCTTTTTACTTAATTTAATATTGGACAATCCCCATTATGGTAAACTGTAAATTTAATTAAAAAAAAAACTCACTGGAGTCAGCTTTAACATTTGTACTGCTGCTTGGTTGTTTCCCTGTGTTTCATGTCCTGCACCCAGATCAGCATTATCAAAATGCAATATATGCTGGCACTGATCTGGCAACAAGCTAGCAGCAGGCATGTGCCTGACATATTTACTGCACTTTTTAAATATATATATTTTTTTAATTGTTAATTCATTATGCAATGGGACTACTACATTTTAAAAGCAGACTGCAGTGAACAAGCACACAAGCTTTAAGAAGCAGATGAGGTAACATAGCTATTGACTTCATCTTTAAATTTAGTTGTAAAAAAAATGCAAAATGGTCACAGATGGGTCAATGAAAAAAATTGTTGTTTTATAAAAACTCAAGTTGGTACTAAATAGCCAAGACTAGCATGCATAATCCAACTCTCAGTATTGAGACTTTCAAATAAAACTGTGTGAGTGGTCATCAAAAGCACAAGTTAGTTATAGGAGCTCTCATTTTAAAATCGGGGTAAGACAGCAGGATGCTGCAAAGTTAATAATGTACTATGCAGCGTCATGACCATGTGAATACGGCATTTCTCAAATCAAACTTGGCATACACACAAAGTGCATGAGGGAAGAATAAAGCACATTCATGTCAGCAAGATATGTTACAGCTGTTTAACAATAATGACATGTGCATCACAACTGGAGCTGCTGTAAAAACATCAGCGACCTTGACAGTCAACATTAATAAGTGAGCAGAGCACAGACAATGAGGGGTGTGTTCATGTGTGCATTTATCCTAGTGAATCAACCAGAGTGGTGAGTTTTCTACACTACAAGAAATCATCTTGTAAGGAAAATGTATAATCCCTAGTAGAATGGCAAATCTAAGATTATAAAGATCAAGAGATTATTCATAAATGACAGAAAAACATCAAACCCACACCTTGGATGGATTTGTAAAGTAACAACTTCCTAAAATTAGATGTCAACATAGCACCTCACAGTCCAATGTTCTGGCTCAAAGTTTTAAAGATTTGGGGTTCAGTCCTGACTTCCAGTTTGGGTCTGTGTGGAGTTTACACATCCTATACATATCTGCATGATTTTTCACTGGGCACTCTGATCTCTGCCTCAAAACCATACTAGCTGACTGGTTTGTTTTAAACTAGTGATGCTTATGTTGTCAAGCATTGTGTACTACAAATGCAAATTTGGAAACTGAAGACAGGAGAACATCTAGGCAAGTACTAATGAACCTGCAAGACACATTTTAGCGCTAGTTTGCTATGTCCATGCCATTAGAAAATGTGCAATGTTCAATATGTGCAGGGCCATCTCACATTAATTCCGGATCAGGACATGCTCATTCCAAAAATCTATACTAAAAATCATTTACCCTCCTGCATGGTTAACTCATGGCTGAGATGTGTCTGAACAGGACCACATCCTTTCCTAGTTAATAAATTAATTTCTGGATGGACAAATAGCTACAGATAAGACTTGCAATGCTTTTTGATCTTGCACTGTCTTCCTATTGCTCTGGCAAAGACAAGCTAACTGTCAACTACATTTTTGTTTAGTTGTAACATCAGTACTGCTGCATCTAAGCACGGTATGACAGCCACACAGGATTTCTGCACAAATGAAGGGAAGAGATTTGTTTAACACTGCAGTTTATTTTTTATTTATTTATTTATTTATTTACATTGAGGAAGCCCTATCTCAGAAAAAGGAAGCATGGCATAGTCTAATTCATGGGACATGCCCATATTTTATCATCCGACCTGCCACTGACCCACTGTGAGCAACTCTGTGGCTACCATTCCCACCACTTCTAACACAGTTTCTGTGGCCTAAACTAGGTTAATCCATCTTTCTTAGCCCAGTGCAATGTCAGCAGCAATAGATAAATGAATCCAACCTACCTCCTACCCACACTGTCTAATGAGAATTTCAAATTAAACAATACAAGTATATTCATCAAATGCTCACAGCGAGTGACACTGTAGAAGAGACCTTGCAGAGAGCCAGAAGCTGGAACTGTCAGTTATTAATGGCTTTTCTTAAAGCGCAATTTGTAGTCCTGGCTTTAAGAAGATGCCACATCCCTTTTATAACATTAAAATTAATGTCCCCGTTTTATCAAATAATGCTTCCCATAAGGGGGGAAAATGTCTTTTCCATGCATTAAGTAAATGTTTACTTCTAAACCTGTCTTCCCTGCCACAGGAGGAGGAGTAAAACTAAACAGTTATCATTTTGACTGATTTTCTGCAACATTTATTGGTTTGTATAAAAAAAATGGGAAACAAAAAAAATCTCATGTATTTTTATATCAGCAATTCAGTATTACATTAGGGAATGAAGATGTTGAGTAAAAAGAAATCGGTCTTAAGCCACTGGAACTGCTATCTTCCTTCCTTCCTGTGGCAGACTAATTTCATGTTCGACAAGGCCTGCCATGTCACAGCCAGCAGGAGGAAAGAATCCTGTTTGCAGCCAGCGAAACAACTTACTACTATTTTGACTGAAAATTCCTCAGAGAGCCAATTCTGTGTAGTAACTTCAATTGTTCTGAGCCTCACAGGAGAAACTTATTGAAAAAAAGTGACCTGCTGTTACTCACATCATTCTCCTCTGTGCATTTATTATAGGTTTTCTCCCCCCCACACACACACATACTAATATTCTGATCATGATGTACTGCAAAATGAGGCACATGCTGTTCTCAACCTGTACAGCTTCCTGAATTCTAGCAATCGTCTTTCACCATGCTGTGACTTTTAAGATCACCAGTTTCGCCTCATTCACTATACCTGAGGTACCATGGATTCAGGATAACTAAGTGGCAGTCAACTGCTCTGCAGAGCAGCCAGTACAGAAGATGAAAATTAAAATACTGTATGGGAAATGCTATAGTACACCTTAGGCAGTACAAAATGCTGCTAAGTAAGGCTCTGTGGTGACACAAGCAGGTAGCAAATGAGCAGCACACAAAGGTTAAAAGTCAGTATTTTCATAGGTAGCACAGCTAACAGACCAAGATCCTTGTAATTCTCCTTCTCAGGAGACAAAGTGAAGGACACTTGTAACATTACACTACACATTCATACCGGTGTCAACAGCCCTACATTATTCACACATTCATACCGGTGTCAACAGCCCTACATTATTCACACATTCATACCGGTGTCAACAGCCCTACATTATTCACACATTCATACCGGTGTCAACAGCCCTATATTATTCACACATTCATACCGGTGTCAACAGCCCTACATTATTCACACATTCATACCGGTGTCAGCAGCCCTACATTATTCACACATTCATACCGGTGTCAGCAGCCCAACATTATTCACACATTCATACCGGTGTCAACAGCCCAACATTATTCACACATTCATACTGGTGTCAACAGCCCTACATTATTCACACATTCATACCGGTGTCAACAGCCCTACATTATTCACACATTCATACCGGTGTCAACAGCCCTACATTATTCACACATTCATACCGGTGTCAACAGCCCTACATTATTCACACATTCATACCGGTGTCAACAGCCCTACATTATTCACACATTCATACCGGTGTCAACAGCCCTACATTATTCACACATTCATACCGTGTCAACAGCCCTACATTATTCACACATTCATACCGGTGTCAACAGCCCTACATTATTCACACATTCATACAGGTGTCAACAGCCCTACATTATTCACACATTCATACAGGTGTCAACAGCCCAACATTATTCACACATTCATACCGGTGTCAACAGTCCTACATTTTTCACACATTCATACCGGTGTCAACAGCCCTACATTTTTCACACATTCATACCGGTGTCAACAGCCCTACATTATTCACACATTCATACCGGTGTCAACAGCCCTACATTATTCACACATTCATACCGGTGTCAACAGCCCTACATTATTCACACATTCATACCGGTGTCAACAGCCCTACATTATTCACACATTCATACCGGTGTCAACAGCCCAACATTATTCACACATTCATACCGGTGTCAACAGCCCTACATTATTCACACATTCATACCGGTGTCAACAGCCCTACATTATTCACACATTCATACCGGTGTCAACAGCCCTACATTATTCACACATTCATACCGGTGTCAACAGCCCTACATCATTCACACATTCATACCGGTGTCAACAGCCCTACATCATTCACACATTCATACCGGTGTCAACAGCCCTACATCATTCACACATTCATACCGGTGTCAACAGCCCTACATCATTCACACATTCATACCGTGTCAACAGCCCTACATCATTCACACATTCATACCGGTGTCAACAGCCCTACATCATTCACACATTCATACCGTGTCAACAGCCCTACATCATTCACACATTCATACCGGTGTCAACAGCCCTACATCATTCACACATTCATACCGGTGTCAACAGCCCTACATTATTCACACATTCATAGCGCTGTCAACAGCCCAACATTATTCACACATTCATACCGGTGTCAACAGCCCTACATTATTCACACATTCATACCGGTGTCAACAGCCCTACATCATTCACACATTCATACCGGTGTCAACAGCCCTACATCATTCACACATTCATACCGGTGTCAACAGCCCTACATTATTCACACATTCATACCGTGTCAACAGCCCTACATTATTCACACATTCATACCGGTGTCAACAGCCCTACATTATTCACACATTCATACCGGTGTCAACAGCCCTACATTATTCACACATTCATACCGGTGTCAACAGCCCTACATTATTCACACATTCATACCGGTGTCAACAGCCCTACATTATTCACACATTCATACCGGTGTCAACAGCCCTACATCATTCACACATTCATACCGTGTCAACAGCCATACATCATTCACACATTCATACCGGTGTCAACAGCCCTACATCATTCACACATTCATACCGGTGTCAACAGCCCTACATCATTCACACATTCATACCGGTGTCAACAGCCCTACATCATTCACACATTCATACCGGTGTCAACAGCCCTACATTATTCACACATTCATACCGGTGTCAACAGCCCTACATTATTCACACATTCATACCGGTGTCAACAGCCCAACATTATTCACACATTCATACCGGTGTCAACAGCCCTACATTATTCACACATTCATACCGGTGTCAACAGCCCTACATTATTCACACATTCATACCGGTGTCAACAGCCCTACATTATTCACACATTCATACCGGTGTCAACAGCCCTACATTATTCACACATTCATACCGGTGTCAACAGCCCAATATTATTCACACATTCATACCGGTGTCAACAGCCCTACATTATTCACACATTGATACCGGTGTCAACAGCCCAACATTATTCCTCTAAGTGGTTAGCTCAGTTTTAATGCCAGTTTAGTACCATTTGATGAAGAAGCAGTTCAATGAAACCTGTCCTGCCACAAAAAGTACAGCAACATCATCTGCCAATGACCACGCAGTTTGACCAAAATAGTAGGAAAGAATGATTCTGCAGGTTGGCATAATGGCTAAAGTGTTTACCTCACAGACACAAAGTATATAGTTTGATTCTCACCTTTGGCCACTGTTACTGTATACTGGGTATAATAGATTGCAACCTGACCGAGTAGTATTTACATAGGCACCTCTGAAAGTCTCCATCTGCCTAAAAGGCAAAAATGTCCTTTTCTCCAACACTTGCCAATGACATGTTAATGTCAGAATGAGCATAATCTACTCCTTCAGCTTTGGGAAGGTGGCACAGACATTTTATATTTGGAAGTCAAAGGAAATGAGCAAAAATTGTTTAACTGAAGTCTCTGCTCCTCGTGGTTTATTCACGGTGTTGGACAGTATCAGTATTTTGATGCTGCTTGAGGCCATTCCTGAAGAAGACCAAGGTCCGTCAAATGCAGGATGCTCCTAGAGTTTTACTACACAGCTTATGTTGGTGTTTCTTTCTAGAAGATACATGAAACAGAGAATTTTCTGAACAGAAAAAGGTACAAATTTCATTTTTTTGAGAGTTACAAATTAAAAAAAAATATTTTCTTAACTAAAAGCTTTAAGAACTTTCCATCAGCCTCTTATAGTCGGAGCTCACATGAGATGAAGAAGTTCAGACTCATGTGAATTAAGGACTACTATAACTCCCACTCCTCTAAATGACGGAAGCCAAACATATCATCCAGACTGATCATCCTGAATGCCTGCCACAAAGGCAACTTCATAACAAGGGTGTAGCTAGGCATACTCTTTGTACTCAGAGTACATTTTTTTAGGAGTATCATATCAACTTGGCTTTTTTTCAGGTCATGTTACATCTGCAACTTTCTAAATGAATGTATTTAACGACAGGTACAATTATTGCTAATCTACAAACAATACTTTTAATAGTTTTAGGGGGAACAGATATAAATGTTACTAGCAATTTATTACATGCTGGGGGGGCAGCATTTTGAGAGATGTGTCCATTTTTAAGTAATAGGTGTCTTGGGGGAGTACCACTAAGAGCTTGTGAGTACAAAATGGAATTTGCTTGCTGGACCCCTGCTTCATAACAGAGGCAATTTTCAAGCATTATTCATAACACAATAATGCGGGTTTTACCTCCACACCCCCGATCTTTAAAAATATTCTCACTGAGTTTGCACTATATAAAAGAGGGGAAATTTATTTGGCTTTTTCTCGAGGTGCTACAAATCCAGTAGCAGTGGTGTACCTGGTGACTGGGACTGTAGGGGACAATGCCTCACATGAGGGTTAAAGAGGGGTACAACCTACTGCAAAACACACTACTGAAGTGCATAGCTTTTATTTTACATATGGTGACAGCATACAAGTTGGTGCCAAGTGTTTCCACTGTATACTCAGCTCTGTACAGGTTGGTGCTAAGTGTTTCCACTGTATACTCAGCTCTGTACAGGTTGGTGATAAGTGTTTCCACTGTATATTCAGCTCTGTACAGGTTGGTGCTAAGTGTTTCCACTGTATACTCGGCTCTGTACAGGTTGGTGCCAAGTGTTTCCACTGTATACTCAGCTCTGTACAGGTTGGTGCTAAGTGTTTCCACTGTATACTCAGCTCTGTACAGGTTGGTGCTAAGTGTTTCCACTGTGTACTCAGCTCTGTACAGGTTGGTGCTAAGTGTTTCCACTGTATACTCAGCTCTGTACAGGTTGGTGCTAAGTGTTTCCACTGTATACTTGGCTCTGTACAGGTTGGTGCTAAGTGTTTCCACTGTGTACTCAGCTCTGTACAGGTTGGTGCTAAGTGTTTCCACTGTACACTCAGCTTTCTATGTTCCTCTTTGGTATATTAAAGCAGACCTGTAGAATGGATAAGTTCTGGAGAGGTGCTTGGGTGGGTCTGGTTTAACCACACACAGTTGTTTGGAAACTTGAACTGGACACTCAAAGATTATCCTACACAGCAAAGACATGAAGAAAATAGGATTATTTACATACAGAAAACAAATATTCATTTGTTTGTTATGGCAGTCTCCCAATTCCATACATGCTGAAAAGAACTTTTAGAAGGGTGAGAGAGCACCTATAAACACCAATGCAGATAACATGCTGCTTGATGGTTTTGAGAATGAAAGACTATTTTGGAAACATTTGCTACCAAGTCCTATTGCCAAATCTCAGACATAATACGCCATATAGACAATACCTGTTTACTTTATTTGCAAAGTGTTCTGCTTTTACTGGAAATTATACGTGGGCTTCTCAGCGATTGGCAATGCACAAGTCTGGACAACACCGATCACGTTTAATGAATAAATACAAGTGCAGTATAATAAATGTGCCACTGAGTAACACAGCTCGAATGGAAGCGGGTATGGGGTACAAATGCAAGTAACACTGTTATGAAACACCGATCTAAGGAACAAGTACAACACAGACGATACCACAAAGGATAAGAACAAATAGGGCCAGTATGATACAACTCACAGCAAAACGGCTCATACAGGTAGTAAACCTCAATGTACAGGATGTTCTGACATTTCTGTTTAGGGAATCTTAAAACCAGAGTCTGTATGCCAAAACACCAAGTAACCTACAATACTCATTCTATTTTTTTTTTAAACATTTTAATAACCATGACTTGAAATAAATAGACCCTTACAGCACAAATAAGTACTGCATTTATGTAACAAAAAACAAACGTAAAAAAAAAAAGTGCAGATTACTTGAGATACAATAAACTCTAGTATAAAATACATAGCATTAAAATAGTTGCACAACTTTGTGAACACAAAGTAAAAACTCAGATGTGTGATTAATACAATATAAAATACACAAATAAATACAATGGTATAGTAAAAGTAACAAAAGCAGAAAATAAATCAACATCTCAGCAGTTTAAGCACATCATTAATGACAACAGTATTCAGACAGAAAAAGAAAGAGGAACAAAAAATGTGTAACTAGAGTAGAGTGACAAGACTGCAAAAAATAAACAAGCACTTCTTAATGCTGAATGGTGCCTTGTACAGCTTAAATGCAGTAAGAGTGAGTGAAGCTGCTGCAGTCTAAACCATCATGGAAAACACTTTCCCAAATAATATCTGTGATGACATTTTATAAAACACTGAATAATTCATATTATCTTTACTGCTAGTTTTCAATGCTGCATTCCTCTGTGCTTTACTACAAATGCTCATCAACTGGCTCATTTCAGTAACTTTATACTCATATGTACAAATTAAATAATCTATATATGTATTAGGTCAGTTCATATACTTGTGAAAGCAAACTAAAACACTCATGATCAATGTTTTTCCTTTTTTAGGTTTAAACTAACAATGTTTCATACACTGCAATAAGAAACTGCCAACTTACTGCTCACTCAGAATACAATAAAGCCATGCTGATAGAGTAGCAACAAAGTTTCCATTTGGAATAGGACATTCTTGTAATGCCTGGCTTTTCTAAGCAGCTTATCTAATATTACACATAAACTGGAATATGAACAACCAGATCAAGACAGGATGAATACATGGCCTGCCACCAGAGCACTGCAACTATTAGAACATTTGTAAAACAATGAAAAATTACGATGCTAATTTCTACTTGCCCGCTCCGTCAAACTTTTTTCTTTTACTGACCAAATATCTTTTATTAACAATGATGCAGTTCAGGGCCAATGCAGGTAGTTATTCAGCATAAACAAATGCTGTTTTCCCCTTTAATTAGGAATTCACAGCTCCGGTCATTAGGTGTTTGAATGCACTACCTGTTAACCGATTATGGTCACGTCCAGCCATTGGTCATACCCATTAAAAGACGACACTAAAACATTTTAAATAACTCTTCAAACACAAAGTAAAACTTCACATTATTCTCTACTCACAGGAGTAAGCAGACCTACAACTGCTTACAGTAACTTTATGAAAATGATGTGTGATATACTGTATAATAGTCCTTAGCAACTTGTAAAAAACATGTCGGTCTGGATAACAAGTAGCAGGTGAATATCCATAAATCTAACCATAGAAGCATACTGAAACTCTAAGAACAGTATTTTGTAAACAGCCGTGCATGTAATGAAAAGTAGAGTTTTGTACCTACCATAAATGTAGATGTCCGAGAGGTATGCATCTGCAGTCCTAACATATGGGTTGTCCTGCCTCAGGCAGCCCTTCGGTCGGCCGGATTCCAAAGTCTGGGTCTGGCCTCGGCTGATGTCGCACTTCACCCGACGTCATAGCTGCTGTCAATTGGGTATAAAGGCATCAGCCGACGCCATTTTCCTCAGTGTTTCTTGCCCCAGATGCCAGGTGCCCTCTAGGAAGGCTAAATTTGGATAAATGCAAATGATTCCAAACAGTAGAGAGCAAATAAAAATAAACATGTATATACATATATACAAACAAATACACCATAATAGATTCCCCAGCTAGCTACAAGATGGGCAAATACCCTAGGAGTACCACAGAGGGAAGGAGGGTGGGTAATCCTGACTGCAGATGCATACCTCTCGGACATCTACATTTATGGTAGGTACAAAACTGTACTATGTCCTTCAAGGATGCATCTGCAGTCCTAACATATGGGTAGAATACCATAGCCAAACTGGGGAGGAGGCACTAAGAAGATTATGGTGTAGTTAAGATCCCTTGCAAAACAGCAGTGGCAAAACCTGCTCGGGATCTGGAGTATAAAGGTAGATTATAATGCTTGGCAAATGTATGCACGGAGCTCCAAGTAGCAGCCTCTAAAATGTCTTTGGTAGCCACTCCTCGTAAGAAAGCTGTAGTAGTGGCTGTAGCCCTTGTGGAGTGAGGTCTGATGTTTTCTGGAGTTGTCTTTCCATGAAAAGAGTAACAAAATCTAATGCAATTTCCTATCCATTTTGAGATTGTCTGTTTTGAAATTGCTTTTCCTTCCATTCCTGTTGCATATGCTACCAGAAGCTGGTCAGTTTTTCTATTGTTCTTGGTTCTGTCCAGGTAGTAGCGCAATTGCCTGTGCACATCCAAGGTATGCAGTAGTCTTTCCCCCCCTGTTCTGTGGGTTGGGGAAGAATGTTGGTAGGTGGATTGCTTGGTTTAATGATACCCTGGAGACCACCTTTGGCATAAAAGTAGGATTAGTTCTCAAGGACACTCTATCCTGATGGAAGATAAGGAAGGCCTGTACTGCCATTAATGCCTGTAATTCAGAAACCCTTCTTGCTGAAGTGATTGCAAGCAGGAAAGCAGTTTTCCAAGACAAGAACTGTAATTCTGCTGTTGCTGCTGGTTCAAAAGGGGGAAGTGTTAACTTTTCTAACACAAAGTTCAGGTCCCATGTAGGTAAAGGTGGCTTCCTTGGAGGCTTTACATTTTTAATTCCTCTCAGAAACTGCCTGAGTAGAGGATGAGAGAAGACTGGAGGATCCATGTTGTATTCTGCTGAAATTGCTGATGCATGAATCTTAATGGAGGAGTAAGACAGGCCATTGTGGAAAAGCTCTGCTAAATATTCCAGGATGTTAGCTATGTTTGCCAATGCTACATTTTCTCCTTTTGCTGCACTCCAAATGAGGTATCTTTTCCATTTTGCTGAATAAGTTTTCCTTGTGGAGGGTCTGCGAGCCTCCAGGATAATGTCTTTAACCCTCTGAGATAAATCTGGGTTATTTTGTTTTATGTAATGTTCCAAGCAGCTAGCTGCAGTGTTTTCAAGTTTGGATGCAGGATTTTGAAGTTGTTCTGTGTTAGCAGTAAAGGAACTAGAGGTAGAGGCCATGCGTGTGCCCGAGACATACTCCTCAGTAGCGGGTACCAATGCTGCCTCAGCCAGTCTGGAGCTATCAGGATGATCCTTGGGTGATCTTCTTTGATCTTCAGTAGCACTTTGTGCATCAAAGGAAGAGGTGGGAATGCATATGCTGTCAGGTTTTCCCAACTGAAGGATAGGGAGTCCACCTTCCAAGCAAGTGGGTGGTATGTCCTTGTGCAGAATTTTCTCAATTGGTGGTTGTGTGGGGATGCGAACAGGTCTATTTCTGGTTGTCCCCATTTCTTTGTAATGGATTTGAAGATGTCTGGATGCAGCATCCATTCGTGGGCATCCGTGGTAGTTCTGCTTAAGATGTCTGCTAGTATATTTTCTTTTCCTGGCACAAATATGGCCTGGAGCTGAATGTTGAGGTTCAGGGCCACATTCCAGAGGTCCATTGCCATCCAGCATAGAGGATATGAATGTGTGCCTCCCTGTTTGTTGATATACCACATAACTGTGGTGTTGTCCGTCCTTATCAGCAAATGACCTTGTTGAAGAAACGGTCTGAATGTCTGAATTGCCTGTTTTACTGCCAGCATCTCTTTTTGATTTATGTGTAGGTTCAGCTGGTCTTGTGTCCATAGGCCTTGTATACACTTGTCCACCATGTGTGCCCCCCAACCGAGGTCTGAGGCATCCGTGGTGATAGTCTGGCTTGGGTGAGGGCTGTGGAAAGGCAATCCTTTGTTCAATTGACAGGCCTGAGCCCACCACTGGAATTCTTGCTTCAGGCATGGAATTATTGGAATTTGGGCTTCTAGGCTGTGCTTGTGCTGAGACCATAAATTCCTTAGGTACCATTGCAACTTCCTCATATGTAGTCTGGCATGTGGAATCAATATTATGCAGGATGCCATGTAACCCAGAGCTTGCAGGACTTTCCTTGCTGTAAGCTGGTTCTGCGTTGTTAATGCCATGAAATAGAGTGGTAGTTGCTTTTGCTTTTCTGCTGTGAGGAATGCCATTTGATTTGATGTGTCCAGTTCTGCACCCAAGAAAGTTATCCTTTGGGATGGTATCAGCCTTGACTTTTTTATGTTGACTGTGTATCCCAGGGCTTGCAGTAGGTGAATAACCTTTCTCAAATCTTTTGTTAATTTGCTTTTGTTGTCCGCTTGTAACAGGCAGTCGTCCAGGTATGGATAAATTTGAATTCCCTGAAGCCTGCGATGAGCAATTACTGATGCCAGGCATTTCGTGAATACTCTGGGCGCAGTAGATAAGCCAAAAGGCAATGCTGAGAATTGATAATGCTCTGATCCTGCAAGAAATCTGAGGTATCTTCTGCAATCTGGTCGTATGGGGACATGCAGGTATGCCTCCTTGAGATCTAGAGTCACCAGCCAAGACTCCTTGCCCAGCATGGGAAGAAGTTGCTGTAGGGTCAGCATCTTGAATTTTGGAACAATGAGATATGTGTTCAGAGCGGACAGGTCGAGAATAGGTCTCCATTGGTTTTCCTTTCTTGGTACCAGGAAAAGTCTGGAATAAAATCCTTGTCCTTGCTCCATAGACGGTACCTTTTCTATAGCTCTCATCCTTAGTAAGTGGTCGATTTGTTCTAGAGCGTTTGTTTTTTTGGTTTGGTGGTAGGTTTGGCATTCCTCTCTTCCTTGGTAGAGTATGGAAGTGAAACCTGTAACCTTTGTCTATTGTCTGTAAAATCCATTTGTCTCCTGTAATGTAATGCCAGTTTTCTGAAAATAAGGCTAGCTTTCCGCCTAAGGGTGCTTCTAGTTGTTCCCTGGTAGGCGGTATCAGAGCCAAGTCACTGTGACTGTCCTGTGGAAGTGGCAGTGGCTGGATCTGTGGCAGTACTTCTCTGGTTGTTAGGCTGCCACTGACGTCCCCTGTAGGCACCTCTGGATTGACCTCTGCCTCTTGGGCACCTATTTCTGCCTCTCTGTGCTCTGGTGGTGTCTGGAAAGGACCAATTCTTCGAAGGCCAATTCCTACTAAACCTTGGAGGCTGGACCTGTAAGAAATCCTTAACTGTTTGGACAGATTTTGCTTTTTCTTCCACCTTCTTTAACACTTGCTGTGCAGGGGAGCCAAACAAACTGTGTTTTTCCATGGGAGCATCAAGGAGCTTTGACTTTACATGGTCTGGTAAGGATTGCTCTTTTAACCATGCATGCCTTCTGATCACTGTACCAGTCATAGCTGATCTAAAGGAAGCCTCCAGTGCATCATAGCCGCATTTTAAGGAATGATTACTGACCTGCTGAGTGTTATGTACCAAATCCTGAAGGGACTTACGGTCTATAGGTTCAGGAGAGGACAGTTTTTTATTTAGCTGATCTAACAAAAATTCCTGATACTGAATCATGTGGAATTGACAGTTTAAGGCCCTAGCCGAAAGAGTAGCAGAAGTATAAACTTTTTTACCCCATCTCTCCAATGCTCTAGATTCTCTTTCAGAGGGAGGGTTTTGGCAGAGGCAGATGCTACAGCTTTGGGGCCCTGTGAAATAGTTTCAGGATCTGCAATAGGAGCCTTATACAAGTGATAATGTGTGTCTGGGACCCTGTAGTATCTGTCGGGCTTAGCAGGGGCCGGGGGAAGAGAGTCAGGGGCAGTACAAGCATCATTAAATGCATCATCCACAACTGTAAGTACTGGAGGAATGGCTAAAGGCCTATGCTGTGGCAAATGTAAAAAGGTCCTAAGCCTTTTCCTAGAATCTGAAAAATCCTGGCCCTGCCATTGAAATTGTTCTCTCATAGCATGCAAGGTTTCCCCAAAAGAAAATTCCTCAGGAGGAGAGGCAGAAGGAATGGAGTCTTCTGCGTCAGAGTCCTCATATGGAGAATAAGGGCCTTCTGGAGGATTTGAGTTTTCTGAATCATCAGAGGAATAATCTGTAGAAACTGGCTCAGGGGGCTCTGCTCTAGGCCTCTTCTCTGGAGGTGGATGAGAGGCCCTGTCAGGGTGAGGTTGGGATCCCCTGATCAAAGAAATGAGATCCTCTGCCAGGCTAAGCATTTGGGTACTAGAGCTAGGCCTGTGTGAGGGGGTTTTAGCAGGCAAGGCCTTAGAAGATTTAGCTGCTTTAGCCCTAGAAAAAGCCTTGATAGACATGGATGCAGGGGGCCTAGCAGCTCCACGTGCAGGAGTAGATATGTCTAAGGGAATAGTATCTGATAAATCCTGAGAACCTGCAACAGCAGGTGGAAATTCAGTAGCAGATTCAGCCATGCTGGATGAGGCCTCGGTTGTAGGAGGCATGCTTTCGGCCGAAGGAAGAACCGAGGACTCTGTTTCAGCCAAAACCGAGACACTCGCGGTTGGCTTAACCGCGGTTTCGGCCGAAACCGCGGACCGCGAGTGTCGGTCCTTTTCCTTACGCTTTTTAGCTAGTTGTGAAGTCGGAGTCTCCGACGGCATGTTGTAAGCAAAAGCAGGGCCGAAAAACTCCTCTGCAAACTCCGACCGACGTCTAAGTGTCCGTCGGTTGAAGGAAGCACAGGCTAGACAAGCTGCTACGTGGTCTGGGCCTAAGCAAGGAAGGCAGTAAGAGTGGAAATCCTTATGAGGTATTTGTTTCCCACAAGTTAAACAGTTATTTACTTTTTCTGACATCGGCTGAGGCAAGAAAGAGTCCCCAACGGGGTACTTAGCTTTTTAGAAGTCTTCGGTAGTAGTAATCTCTGGTTCTGACCGACCGGCACTTGCGAACAGCTTCTGCTTCGGGCGCCACGCGGCAAGAAAGACTGAGGAAAATGGCGTCGGCTGATGCCTTTATACCCAATTGACAGCAGCTATGACGTCGGGTGAAGTGCGACATCAGCCGAGGCCAGACCCAGACTTTGGAATCCGGCCGACCGAAGGGCTGCCTGAGGCAGGACAACCCATATGTTAGGACTGCAGATGCATCCTTGAAGGACATCTGTGAAACTCCAAAGGCAACAACAAATAGCCTGAATAACTTATTTTGTAGGTGAAGTATTCTGTTCAAGTACACAGATTCATTCCTGTCAAAATTCAAAGCAAGGGACATTTGCAATCCCACAAGGCAGCAACTGCTATTTAAATGTGGCCAATGTTTGTCAATGCTGCATTATAAACCGCTGCAAAAATATCAAATATTTTCATAATTTCTGTTTACTGCCTGCATTTAATGTGATAAACATATGAAGTATAACATTTGATGCAGCTCTTTAACCATGAAGCACAAAAAAGTCTGAAATCAGCAACTAAAAAACAATATGTAAACAGAAGTGACAGCTTACATCAAGTAATAACGCAAACAGAATTAGGCTGACCTCCACTGGTATGACTCCAAACATTACTTTCCTTAAGTTCACCTTCAAGCCTGCCTCAGAAATGTAATTATACTATGCATTTTTCATACTTATACATATACAAGGATATATTACCACAAAGGTACCAATGGCATTAGCTGAGAATATATATATGGAATAGAAGCTCAGGATAAATTATGAAACTTGACCTTACAAGGGGTAACCTTTTTATCAACAGGACACCACAACTTTACCTCATTTTGGTTTAAGACTCTTCTTCATACCAGTTCATTTTGGGCATCTCACTGTTTGGCAGCACATGCAATCTTCTTATTAAAACCACATATGAACATAAAATTGACAGTGATCACTCTTTCTTCTGTAAGACTTCACACAGCAGTCTGCTGTGGTCTTCAGGTGAGACTCATTTTCTGATGCTAACCCCTTCTACATTACACCATGCAATTTTCCTGTGATCATGAAGACAGTATCTTTCTACTCCTCATAGCTTGTTTATAAGCAAACTGAACTGATTGCTTTTAAGATGAATCATTGTCAGAGCCAAAAGAAAATGGTCTTCCAAATATGCAGGAAATTTTGACCAGTGATTCACACTTCATTTGGAGAGGAGACATCTCAGTCTCAAAATATAACCCCTGTGCTTTTGACACCCCTGCACTGGCCCAGTAATCAAGGAGCCTCAATCCTCACCACCAGCACCAGTGAGGGACATACACATTGGGAGGATGACAAGTACACAAACAGTAAAGTACAATTTCCTGTAAAAGCACACAGAGATCACAGTCAATCTGGGGGCTGGTTTCTCTCTCTTTCTCCAGATCCCCAATAAGACTCCCAATGGCACACCTATAGGGTTGCAATCCCAGCTGAGAGGTCAAGCCAAGACCTCCAGCACCCTCTCTGCCCAACCAGTGCTTTGTGTCCCTGCCCAAGTAGCAGACACACACATTTTGAGATCTGATTTATATACAAACACACAGACACTCCTGGGGAAGTCTGGCACATGTTTACTAGCTATGCCCCCTTCTGCCCAGTATATAAGGTAGTTATCAATGCCACCAACCCCTACTTATCAGATACTTAAGGCCCTTACAAAGGGTGACCAATACTACTGTGTAATGTTACTATTATCCAAATGGTAAGCGCGACCAAGACCAAGGCTATTTAGGAGTGACTTGTACAGTGTCACCAAATACATATGCAAGTACACTAAGAGCTTAAATATGTCTCTCAAATATCAGCCACAAAGTTAGGTTTAAATGTATAATAAAAGAACAAGACATTAATCAATCAACACAGTAACTACAGAGTTCAGAATCATAGGAAATATTTTAAAATAACATTGCAGGACAGTCTCAAATAAATAACATCTAAACTAATCTTTACTATATTCTTATCTATATCTAAAACAAATTGTTGTACCCTAGACTTACAGAGCAAGGCAAATGCAGAAGTGCTGAATGGATGTTTTTAGGTCCACGACAAGATACAAAATGCCCAGTCTTTCTATCTGAGAGAGTTCTTAAATTAATATTACATATTACTTCTGGGTTAGCCTGGATGACATCACTCTTTGTCACCTGCCTTCAGTTCCTAGGCTAACAAAGTGAGAAGTACATATCTCTCAGATGTGCAGCTGCTAGGAAGCAATAAAACACTTCACATTTTAAACCTAGTAATTAAAATTACTTTCAAGACAACAAAAAAAACATCTAGCTCTAGACATTGTGTCTGCTTGCTGCATTGAAATTGAGAGATAACACAATCATAAAACATTTTGATTCTAACGTATTTTCTTGAAGTTTTGCAAGTTAACTCTGTATGTTCTAGCTTTTAATATTAAAACATACATTTGCACAGGTATATAGTTTATATACATTTCTGTTCTTTTCTAGTAGGGTACACTGTGGTTACATTCTTGAGGCTCAGTACATAACATACAGTTCTCTTACATTTGTAAGACAAGCATATGAATCATATTAATATTCACAAATGACGTGATTATTTACAAAATTCCACACAGCTGGGCTGGCAGTGCCACAATCCACCCCGAACTCAAGCTAGTTTTTCAAGTGACCCTTGAGAAACGTTGCTTGAGAGGGTTGAACCTATCTGGGAATACCTTACCCCATTCTCTGTCTTGATAGCCCATCTGCTTTAGCATTGCTAACCCCACTGCGGTGCTGCACTGTCATATCAAATGCTTGCAACCCTAGGCTCCACCTTAGTAACTTGTCATTTGGCTGGCTGGCTTGATGTAGCCATGTTAAGGGATTGTGGTCTGTAACTACAATGAATTTCCTTCCATATAGATAAGGCTGAAGTTTATGCAGTGCCCACACTATGGCTAGGCATTCCTTTTCTACAGCTGCATAGCATTCCTCCCTGGGTTGAAGCCTACAACCGAGATAAACCACTGGGTGCTCTTCTCCCTCTGAAGAAACCTGGCTAAGTACAGCCACCACCCATGGGTTGACGCATCCACCTGCATAACAAATTCTTTGCTGTAATCTGGGCTGGCTAACACAAGGGGTCCTCTCAAAGCTTCTTTAAGCTTCTGAAATAACTGCTCACATGCTGGGCTCCACACTACCTTATCTGGCCTGTTTTTTCTTGTCAGGTCTGTGAGGGGAGCAGCTATGGTACTATAACTGGGAAAAAACTTTCTGTAGTACCCTGCTGTTCCTAAAAATGCCCTCACCTGCTTTTTGGTAACGGGGGCAGGCCATGCCTGAATGCCTTCCACTTTGGCAGGTTCTGGCCTGATCTTAACACTCTCCAATCTATGTCCTAGGTAGGAGACCTCTGCCATACCTACCTCACATTTGCTGGGCTTAATGGTCAACCCTGCCCTCTGTAGTCTGCCCAGCACCTCCCTGACATGCAGAAGGTGCTCTTACCAGGAATGACTGTAGATAACAATATCATCTGGGTAAGCAAGGGCAAAATCTCCTTCTCCTGCTAAGATATGATCTACCAGCCTCTGGAAAGTCAATTGGGTATTTTCATCCCAAAGGGCATTTTTGTGAACTCATACAAGCCAAAAGGAGTCACAAAGGGTGACTTCTCTCTAGCACTGGGAATCAAGGGCACCTGTCAGTAACCCTTGGTAAGATCAATGGTGGTAAGTTACTTAGCCCCACCCAGCTGTTCTAAGGCTTCATCTGTCCTACGGATTGGGTAAGCATCTGACTCTGTGTGACTATTTAATTTCCTGTAGTCCACAAAGAACCTGGTACTGCCATCCTTCTTTGGTACCAAAGAGTGCTGGACTCCTGAATTACCCCAGTCTCAACCTTTCCTGTATCTCCTCTCTGAGTTTGACTCCCTCAGGCACTCTATAAGGGACCTGCTTAATAGGCCTTTGGGGTCCTGTATCCACATGGTGCAGCACCAGGTAGATGCACCATGGTTTACCAGTGAACATGTCCTCAAATTCCTGTAACACTGCTCAGATTTCTTGAACCTGGGTAGGGATAGCTGCTGGGACATTGCTATCCCTTCCACTGAGGTGTCAGTCTGAGCCTCACTGAGGAGATCAGTCACCAGATGCCACCTTCAGACTCCTCATGCAATCCACTGCAAATACTTAGCACAAAGGCCTCCCTATCATGGTAACGTTTCATCATGTTAACATGGTACAATTTGTGCCCCTGCCTAGCATTTCTACCATATAGTTAACATCATTGACTTTCCTTTACCACCTTGTAGGGTTCCTCCCAGGCTGCCTGCAGCTTGTTGTGTCTGACAGGAATGAGAACCATTACCTGCTGCCCTACAGTATACTCTTTAGTTCAAGCATTCCTGTCATACCAGACCATAATCTGTTGTTGGGCTTCCGCCAGGTCTCCAGGGCCAAGCCCATGAGTTCCCTGAGCCTTGTCCTGAGGTTTGGGACATATGCCATAACAGATTCCTTGTGGGATTCACTCTCACCCTCCCACTCATCTTGAATCAAATTTAAAGGTCCCCTCACCCTATGCCCATACAACAAGTCAAGGGGTGAAAAACCTTTGGATTCCTGGGGCACCTTTAAGTAAACAACAGATGGGGCAAATATTTGTTCCACTCCCTCTTAAACTGGTCTGCAAATGCCTGCAGCATGGACTTGAGTGTGGAGTTTAACCTCTCAACAAGACCATTAGTTTTGGGATGGTAGGGGATGGTCTTTATGTGCTTCAACCCCACAGTGCTTCCACAGACAAGCCAGCAGGTCTGATATGAAATTGGCACTTCTGTCAGTCAGGATTTCTTTTGGAAAACCTACCCTGCTGAAAATTTCTAACAAAGCATTTGCCACCTTTACTGCCTCAATAGAGGACAGAGCCAATGCCTCATATCTGGTAGCATAATCTACTACCACTAGGATATACTTTTTCCCTGTGGAACTTGGGGTACTCAGAGGTCCACAATATCCATAGCTACCCTCTGAAATGGATCCTCAATCACAGGCAATGGCATCAAAGGAGCTTTTACCTGGTCTCCTGTCTTGTCTACCTTTTGGCACTACTCACAGGTCCTGCAGTAGCCTGTTACATCTCTGGAAATCCCAGGCCAATAGAAGTTCTGCATAAAACGTCTCTTTGTATGCTTTATGCCCATATGACCTGCAAAGGAAATATCATGGGCTATAGTTAGAAGAGCCAGATGGTAGGCTCTGAGCACTACCAACTGCTACATTCTCTCACACTCTAGTCCTCCCTCAGGGTTCCACTCTCTATATAGTAACCCTTTGTCCCAGTACACAGACTCCCCTTTCCCTTGAGAATCAGGTGCCTCACTAGCTACCTCTCTCTTAGGCCTTGTAATGGAGGGTCTGAGAGCTGAGCCTGTCTCAACTCTCTCTTAGTAACCCTTCCCAGCTCCTCTTCCACAGGAAATCTAGCATCCTCTGACAGCGGTGTCTCACTGTCACCCTTGGTAGTACTACTCACCTCTGCCCTTACAGTCACTCTGTCCAAGGGAACATCAGTACTCACAAGCAGCTATGGCTCACCTTCAGTCTCACTGCTACAGGGTAGCTCCCTCCCTAAAGTAACCACCTCACCAGTCATGGCTGCAAGTGTGCAGTCTGTCTGCATCTTCCGCAGGTTACCAGACCCAGATGATGTCTCCAGGCCTGACTGTATGTAACTGCATGCACACATGGTACTGCATTATCAAAAGTATTCCCTATCAGGACTTCCGCAGGGATATCCTCAAACACACCTACTTGCTGGCTTCCTTTTCCACCCTCCCAGTCAAGGTGAACCCTAGCCAAAGGTATTTGGAATGGGGTCCCTCCTCAAGCTTTGACTGGAGTAGACTATCCAAGAAAGTAGTGCTCCTCTGTAACCATTGCAAGCTTCACAATGGTTAGGTCAGATGCTGTGTCTCTCTTAGCCATGGCCTCTTTCCTCTCCACTAAGACACTAAGACTGGCTATAACCTCTGCTGGTAGTTTGGTACCCTTGTTGTCTCAAGACAGCCTACTGTTGGGATTTTAACATTCTCACTTACTGGCTCTCCCACCTTTTGTTCCCCACCTTGCCTCCGTGGACATCTATATGCTACATGGCCCCACTGGTTGCATTTAAAAAATGTAACACTTGGTCCTGGATGTGTACCTGAACTAGCAGCTTCCCCTGCTACTGGCAGACACAGTTGAAGCAGTCTGGGCTGCCCACCATGGGTTCTCTTAGACCCATGAGCAGCACTGGGTGACTCTTTCCTGTGCAGTGATGCCCTGCTTGCTAGGTATGTGTCCTTTTTTCCCAACTCGTCTGCCGTAGTGCACTGTCTATCAGCTAACCAGATTCACATGTCCTCAGGCAAAGTGCTAAGGGCTTGTTCCTTCACCAAATGGTCTGCCAGTGCTTCAAAAGTAGTGACCTGACATCCATTCACCCACCTATGAAAATAAGTGCTTAGTTCAACAACACAGTCACACACGCTTTCATCTGTTTTGTGTCTATGCTCACAAAACTTTTTCCTATAAGCATCAGTTGTTAACTTAAAATATTCTAGCAAACAGTTCTTTGCAACATTATAATTTAAACAATAAGTATCAGACAGTTTAGAAATTATAGTTACAGCTTTAAGGGGGTCAGAAACTGTACCCAGTGTCCCTGGTCAACATTACACTGTTTACATACCCCTCTCAAACATATGAATGAAATTATCAAATGATTCCCCTCTGTAAATTGTGGAAGAAATTTACTGACCTTTGTTGCTTCTGGGGTTCAGTTACTCCCTTCCCCATTACCTCCATGACTCTGGTGAAGAGTCAGCATCTCCTTTTCATGTTGCCTTTGCCTCTCAGTCTGTAGATGTCACAGTTTCTCACTTTCCTCAGCCTCCAGATGTCTCAGTCTCTCTGCTGCTTCTATTTCCAAACACTTGGCCTCCAACTCAAGTCTCTAACTCCAGATGGATTTTTAAATCCTCTGTGGAAAGGTTGAGCTGTCCATTTTCTGAGAGCTGTAGATCTCCATGGCCAGTGTAACTGTCCTCCTGGTTGCTATTTTGTGATGCAGCTGTGACTAAAGCTGCAATCATGTCTGCTTTAGTCAGGTTGGCCTGCACCAATCCTTTAGAGCCTGGCACATCTCAGCTCCTTGTCAGCTTGCCATACTCCTCTGCTGACATGCTTGCCTGCTCTCCCTGACTAATTAAGCTAAAAAAAATAAAACAATTGAGATATGAACTCTGAATGTTCACTGCGTGGCTGACAGGGTACAAACTCCTTCAGTGATCACTGCACACAAGCTACAGGAATTCAATATCCATACCACTGCAAGGCAATTAATATGTGATGTGGATATCCCACCACTGCCAAACAATTAATATGTGATGCCCCTGCACTGGCCCAGTAATCAAGGAGCCTCAGTCCTCACCACTAGCACCAGTGAGGGATGTACACATTGGGAGGATGACAAGTACACACACACACACACACACACACACACACACACACACACACACACACACACACACACACACACACTTTGAGATCTGATTTATATACAAACACACATACCCTCTGGGGGAAGGCTGGCACAGGTTTACTAACTATGCCCCCTTCTGCCCAGAATATAAGGTAGTTATCACTGCCACCAAGCCCTTACAAAGGGTGACCAATCCTACTGTGTAATGTTACTATTATCCAAATGGTAAGTGTGACCAAGACCAAGGCTATTTAGGAGTAACCTGTAGAGTGCCATCAAATAGATATGCAGGTGCGCTAAGAGCTTAAATATGCCTCACAAATATCAGCCACAAAGTTAGGTTTAAATATATTTAATAATAAAAGAGCAAGACAATACTCAATCAACACAGTAACTGAAGAGTTCAGAATCACAGGAAATATTTTAAAACAACATTGCAGGACAGTCTCAAATACAGAAAACATCTAAAGTAATCTTTACTATATTCCTATCTATATCTAAAACAAATTACTGTACCCTAGACTTACTTACAGAACAAGGCAGATGCAGAAGTGCTGAATGGATGTTTCTAGGTACAAGACAAAATGCAAAATGCCCAGTCTCTCTATCTGAGAGAGTTCTTAAATTAATATCACAGAGTGTCTTCTGCGTGGAGACATGAGTGAATGGGCGTACCTTCGTTGAAGGTTGTGCGTCAGGCCTGGCAAGCCGGTACATAAAAAATCAACTGTCAGTCATTAGCGGACCGGAGTTCCGCTGTGGCGACCCCTAACCGGGAAAAGCTGAAAGACACAAACAAACAAACTGCTGAGTTATCCTGTATAACATCACTCTGTCACCTGCCTTCAGTTCCCAGGCTAACAGAAACTAAGAATTTTGTCATCTCTGTGTGAGAAGTACATATCTCTTACAGGTGCAGCTGGTAGGAAGCAATAAAACATTTTACATTTTAAACCTAGTAATTAAAATTACTTTCAAGACAATAGAAAAACATCTAGCTCTAGACATTGTGTCTGCTTGCTGCATTGAAACTAAGAAATAACACAATCATAAAATACTTTGATTCCAACTTACTTTCTTGAAATTTTGCAAGTTAACTCTGTATGTTCCATTTTCTACTATTAAAACATACATTTGCACAGGCATACAGTTTATATACATTTCTGTTCTTTGCTGGTAGGGTACACTGAGGTTACATTCTTGAAGCTCAGTACATAACATACAGTTCTCAAGCATATGAATCATATTAATATTCACAAATGACATATGATTATTTACAAAATTCCAGATAGCTGGGCTGGCAGTATCACAGTGTTTTCTGTAGAAATCCTTGAAGAAACATCCCACATGAGCATAACACTAAATGTATGCTCCATGTACTGTGACACAGCAAACTTGTACAGATAGGAGCTGCATCTCCCAAGGTGGTACTAAGGAAGCACCTTGCACATAAGTTGTGCTGTTGGCTGATAAGCCATTGAAGGTAAGCTGGTGACATACGTGGGGTACAAACCTCTCTCGTGAGGGGTGTTGGTATTAGCTGCCAGCTGTCTCTTATCTTTGCAGATTATTCTGGTGGTATTTTCAGAATGCATGAGGAACTGTACTCAGAATCCTCAGTTTAGGAAGCATCCACATTCACTATCTTGACAAAGTTCATACAGCTCTTAAGCTTTTCACTTGTCCTTCTCCAGGTGGCTATGGTGAAGTGCTTTTCTGTAGAATAAAGATTATTGTCATATTTCTCTCCAAAGAAACAGTGTTTATGTGAACTAAGACTTATGCTATGGCAAATTCAGGAACACTTTTAAGGTTCTCATGCTATAGACAATGAATCTGTAAGCTCTTCTATAGCAGTTTTAAGATCAATACTTGAACTATGCATGTGAAGGAAAAGATGAGGGTCATAGGGACTAGTTGTGCTCTATAAACCATATGTGTACAACAATGTACATGATAGCAAGAGGAAAATTCACCAAAATTTGAAAATGATGAAATTTACAAAATACCCAGTTTGGGGATTTCAGAAAAGGAGACTCCAACCACTGCAGATTTTGAGTACAATATTCATATTTGATAACTGGTGTTCTTTCCTGTGGAGAATAAATACAGCTCCCACACACAAACATGTTGTGCCAGTATATGTTGACAACAATGAGGTGTACAATTTCCGTTCTGTACATCAGCCTTATTGCTGCTCCTATCCTCCTCCAATCTAAAATTTAAAAATATGAATATTATCTTCCAAAAAGCTGTTCAAATGCACTTAAGAAATGCACATATTTGCAGCTTCCGACTCCTACAACCATAAAAAGTGTTTTGGAGATGTTATCTCCTCTAAGCACAGTGTGTACTGATCGATGCTGCAGACATTAGATCTGAAGTAGTTAACTTCATTTGCTCAGCAACCTGTGGATATTGGATCCAATTCAGATCAGAGCCAGCAGCTTTCCAAGCTAATAGATCCGAGCTCCAAGCTCCTCCCCCTACCCATAATGCCCTGCCATCTCCCTCTAACCACCAGATCTCGTTTGCTGTGGCTTCCATAAGCTTCTCTGAACGAGCTCCAAGCATAGTGCTGTAAGTTTAGAATTTAAACCTTGAATTCCTGTCAGATTTTTCTCTAACTTTGTGTGTGTGAACTTCCCCTATCTTTATAGTCTCTTTTGGGTAGTTCTTTTAACTTTTAGTTAAGTTAGTTTTATTCCCCTCCCCCCTCTGCGTGTGTGAAGGTGTGTGCTTGTGGGCCTACTTTTCCTTTCTTCTTTTACAATGGCTGAAGGCCCTAAAGCCATTTTCTCTAAATGTACTGAGTGTGGCCATAAGCTGTCCCCAGTGGATGGTCACACTCAGTGTGTCCTTTGCCTGGGGGTTGATTACCTTTCTTCGGGCTGCACTATTTGTGCAGCCTTCAACCCCAGGACTTTGAAAGATAGGAGGTCGAAGCTTATTCTGGCGGGCCTTTTGCCCCCAGACTCTGCTTCGTCCTCGGTGGCGCTGGCCGCAGCTGCCCCACCTGCCGCTCCTGATCCCCTGGTCGGGACTCACCCTCCCTCATTGGCCCAGGAGGAAAGGGACAGCAGGAAAAAAGATAGAAAAGATAGGGACAGAGAGAAGGAAAGGCATCGCAGTCATAAGAGGTCGTCCCACTTGACCCCCTTCGACACCGCCATCTAAACAGCTTGCCTCTCCCCTTTAGGTCTCTGGGCCTTCCCCCTCCCGGCTCCGTTTTCCACGTTTCTCCCCGGAGCTGGAGGAGGAGACCCAGTCACCCTAGAGGTCATCCAGGCGGCCTTCCCGGCCGGCTTCGGTGGCCTCATCTAGATCCATCAGATGTTTATCGGATGCTGATATGGACCGGATGATGCGTCGATTTCTTCAGGCCCAGATGCAGATGGGAGTGCTCTTGCCTCCCCCTCCCCCACTGGGGGGGGGCTTGACACCTTTTCTCTCCCCCATTGCTCCTTCTCCAACCCGCTTTCCGGGTTTGGAGCTGTCGGATCCGACTAGCTTTGGAGCCGGGGTACGGTCAGCGCCAACAGTGTTTCCTACTTCGGCACCGACTGTACCCTCAAGTCTGTCGGATCCATTTTCAGATCTGAGCTCTCGGGGCCGTGAACTGAACGTCAGATCTGGAAGGGTCAGCAGGCCTTCGGCTGCGTTAAGTTCGGGACACACTACCCGTTCAGATCCGGTCGTGTCACCTTCGGCACCGATCCGCACATCGGATCTGAGGGGAGTGCTTTCGGATCCAAGGGAAAGCAGTTCCCCCTCAGCATTCAACATCGTGGAGAGGGTCCTTTCAAGGGATTCAAGGCCACAGGCTCTAGCTTCGGATCCACCCACCATTGCCACTCAGACGGGCCTTTCCTCCATCATCCGGCCCCAGGGACAGCCTGCGCCTACGTCCCAGATTTTTCCCATAGAGGAACAGGACATTGTTTGTGAGGCCTCTTTGGACAGCCCCCCGAGGAGGTCCCTCCCAAACGGAAGTGCAAGAGGAGGCACTTGGACTCACCAGAGTCCCTCACGGAGGAGTCCATCACGACAGATCACTGGGTGCTCCAAATCATATCCAGAGGCTATTCAATTCCTTTTCTATCTCACCCTCCCCGATCAACAAAACTCTCAGATGTCCCAGCCGATCAGAGGGAGGCAGCAGCATCAGAAATTCAAGGGCTGCTAAGAAAAACAGCTATCCAGCGCATCCACCCCCAGACAATCCGGATCAGGCTTTTACTCCAGGTTCTTTTTGGTGCCAAAAAAGATAGGGGGACTTACGACCCATTCTCGACCTGTCAACACTGAACCTGTCAGTCGCCAAAGAAAAATTCCAGATGGTCACTATTTAATCCATTCTCCCACTTTTGCAGGAGAACGACTGGATGTGCTCAAGAGACCTCAAGGATGCGTACTACCACATTCTGATGGACAGACCATCCAGAAGGTTCCTCCGCTTTCAGCTGGGAGCCAGCCATTATCAGTTCAGGGTCCTACTCTTTACCTCACCGCAGCCCCCAGGGTGTTCACCAAGGTCATGGCAGTTGTAGGGGCCCACCTGAGGCTTCAGGGAATACAGGTCTTTTCGTACCTGGACAACTGGCTCCTAACTGCCCCCACTGGACATCAACTCTGCTCAGGCAGGGACTACTTCTTACACCTAGCCCGCCACCTAGGGATTACGATAAACCACCAGAAATCCTCCCTTCAACCTACTCAAATTTTGGAATTCATAGGGGCCAGGATAGACACTACTCAATCCAGAGTCTTTCTGACAGTGGACAGGCTTCGCAATCTAAGCCTTCACATTCTAGACCACTTACAATCGTCAGCTCCCCCAGTGGAACTAGTCCTGAGGGCCCTGGGATCTATGGCAGCGGCCATTAGTCTGTCACCCTTCACGCACCTCAAGATGAGGATCCTTCAATGGACATTACAAGTGCAATGGTCCATTCTTTGTCAACCCCTGTCTACACCTATTCCTCTCAGCAGGATTTACAGGGAGTCGCTTCTTTGGTGGCTCGCCTCCAGAGATCTTCGAGAAGGCCGCCCCTTTGTTATACCCCCTCCCCAAGTCACGGTGACCACGGACGCATCTCTCCTCGGGTGGGGGGGCACTGCATGGGCAGATCCGTCCAAGGCATGTGGACTTTCACAGAGACCTCACTGCATATCAATGTCCTGGAGATGAGGGCGGTGCTTCTAGCATTGCAGGCTCATCATCCCCTTCTCCCTCCAGGAACTATTGCACTTCAAACAGACAACATGTCGGTAGTCTGGTACATAAACAAACAGGGGGGAACCAGATCCTATCCACTTTGCAAGGAGGCAATGAGAGTATGGGAATGGGTGATATCCACCAACCGCTTTCTCATAGCAATGCACATCCCGGGTCGGTCAAAAATCTTGGCGGACAGGTTGAGTCGAACAATCCTCTCACCTTACGAGTGGTCTCTGAACCCAGCAGTAGCGAAACAAATCTTCCTCCAATGGGGTCAATCTTGCTGCGATCTCTTCGCCTCGCCTTCGAACACACAGTGCAGTGAGTTCTTCGCTCTGATTCCGTCACCAGGGGAAGCCCCAAGAGACCCTCTAGTTCATGCTTGGCCATTCGGTCTTCTGTATGCTTATCCTCCTCTTCCATTGATGACAAAGTTCTTGCAGAAAGCTCATCGGTTGGGGAGCAGAATTATCCTCATAGCCCCATTCTGGCCTCGTCAAACCTGGTATCTTTACCTGCGGTCTCATCTAGTACATCCTCCTTGGATTTTAGATCCCGATCTGGATCTGATCTCTCATCCTTTAGGATTGAAGACCCCCAATCTGGACTACCTCAAACTCTCAGCTTGGTTGATCCAGTTCCCTTAATGGCTAGGACTCCCGGTATATCATCTTCGGTTAAGGCCATCCTGGTGGCCGCCCATAAACCGACTACCAGGAAAATCTACAAGAGTAAATGGAAACGTTTCCCTGTCTGGGCGGAGCACAGGAACTTAGACTCCTTCACGGCTCCTATCCCAGCAGTCCTAGACTTTCTTTCGCATACCTTTGATCAAGGAGCCAGTGCTTCTACTATTAAAGTTCAGTTGGCAGCTATTTCCCACTACCACATTGGAAACAGTTCAGGGTCTCTAGCTTCCTCCAAAATATGCAAAGCATTCATGAAAGGAACCTTTTTGTTAAGACCCCCTATTAAAGATCCAGCCCCTCCATGGGATCTTACCCTAGTTCTTCAAGCTCTGACTGGGCCTCCTTTTGAACCCACGGCTTCAGTCGATTTAAAATATGTATCCTGGAAAACGGCCTTCCTGATTGCCATTACTTCTGCTAGAAGAATATCGGAGCTTCATGATATTTGCAGTAAACCTCCCTACATCATATTTCATAAAGACAGGGTCTCCCTCAGGACTAATCCCTCTTTTCTGCCCAAAGTGGCTTCGGAAGTCAACATCAACCAGTCCATCAATCTACCCGTCTTCTTTCCAAGTTTCCAAAACAAAGGGGAATACAAACTTCATTGTCTGGATGTTCACAGACAGTTACATTTTTACGTAAACAGAACAGCATATCTTCGAAAATCTGATCAACTTTTTGTTTCCTTTGCAAAATCTTGTCTGGGGAAGCCAGTCACTAAAGTAACCTTAGCTAGATGGATTTCCTAATGGATTTTCCTAGCTTACAGAAGTTCTCGTTGTCCTGAGCCCCTGAGAGTGCAAGCCCATTCTACCTGATCTATGGCCACTTCTGCTGCCTTCTGGTCAAGGGTTTCTTTGGATGACATTTGCTCAGCAGCTACTTGGGCTTCCTGTCATACTTTTATTACATTCTACAAATTGGATTTAATATCCAGGGTACGTGCATCGTTTGGCTCAGCAGTGCTCCGAAATATCTTTCCATAAGGGCCTTCCAAGTTGCTGGTAGCTGGGGACTCTGTCCCACAGGTTGCTGAGTAAATGAAGTTAACTACTTCAGATAAAGAAGTTATATACTCACCATAATGTTCCATCTGAGTAGGTAACTTCATTTGTCTGCAACCGACCCGCCCTCCATCCCCCTGGCCCTTACTTCCTTAACAAAGAATCAGGATATGTCTTCATTCCATTGACATCGCTGAAACGTATTGTAACTATTTCTAGGTTATAGAATTTCCTATTGTCCTTTTTTCTGGCAAACTCGATCTAAGGGTTAGAGGGAGATGGCAGGGCATTATGGGTAGGGGGAGGAGCTTGGAGCTCGGATCTATTAGCTTGGAAAGCTGCCGGCTAGGATCCAAATCGGATCAGATACCCACAGGTGGCAGACAAATGAAGTTACCTACTCAGATAGAACGTTATGGTGAGTACATAACTTCTTTTTCAGACAGTTCAAATTTGTTCTGAGCTCTGTAAGCCATAGCATCTTGGTGATTCTAAGCAGAGAGCACGCTCACCCAAGTTCACTGTATATGCCTTGTGTGCAACTGTGTTAATGTGCAACTGTGAAGCCATATGGTACCACTGCTACTTCATCTATTGTATTTATTTTAGTGCTTTTTTTAATTTCTACATGTCTTCAGAGTTGTTAGGCTCATGTGCGTTAAACCCCTTGTAGCAGCAGGAACACAAATTGTGATTTGGTAAAGCTTAGAGTTTCTGTAGAGGAAGAAGGCACACCATGATGCAAACAGTAACTACAAGTCAATGATGTTACACTGAAATCTCTTCAACATGTTATTAGCCTTCAGAATAGATGGGAGTTAACAGTATAATTAATTGTGGGATTGTTTTCTACTGTGTACAAGAATGGTAAATTGTACAAGTCTACTTTGTTCATAGCTGTAATACAACAAGAAAGTATGGTGCAAAGACGGTCCTGGACTGAAGCCCTAGGAGGACAGCTGACCCTTGGCACATAGGGTTGTAAAAAAATTCAGTTCGAATTGTCAGCCAACTATTAGCAAAGAAGAAAAAAAAGAAGTTAAAACAGCTGAGTTACTGTTAGAAACTGAAAGTGGCAAACTCCTGGTGTCCCTGTAAGGTAGAGACTGAGATCTTAGTAGACGTGAAAAAAAAAGTATTTATATTCACTGACAAGTCCTCCTGTTGATGCGGCATGGCAACCGGACTTGCTTTTTTGAAAACTTCAGATGGAAAACATGGTTAAAAACAAACAGTTTCCTATGTCATTCTAGTTCTCCCATTTTTATCTGGATGTAATTAAATAAATTCTGTCTCTATTCATTTTTCCACAGACCTATAGTGCACAAATATCACATACTAACTACCCTCTCTGTGCCCCTTTCAAAAGGCTCTTTCTTGGCAGGCATTCACAAGTATATTTATAAACTAACTCATGAAGGAAAATCTGCGACACTGGATGACTGACACACACACACACACACACACACACACACACACACACACACACCATTCCTACTAAAAGCCTGTAATGATCTTACAAGCATAGGGATTTGCTTTTTTTTTTTTTTTTTTTTTTTAAAGCAGACAGAATACTGAGAGCGTGTTTGTGTGTGTGTGTGTGTGTGGGGGGGGGGTTCTAATTTTAGAACACATGGTGGTGGATTCATATAAGTTTTGTGACATCTTGCAAAACAAACTTCTTTTCCATATGGATTATATCAACTTAAACCCACTGTAAGTGATGATGTGAAAGGACTTGGCACAAGACTGTTTTCCAGCTTGAAGACTGAACTTTTAACTGCAGAACCAGATCATCGTTCTTCATTTCATTCTCGCTGGCAGGGCGCTACACTTTAACCCTTTATACATTCAAGCATCTTTCTCAGATACTGGTGGGGCGCTACACTTTATCCGGTTACACATTCAAGCATCTTTCTCAGATACTGGTGGGGTGCTACACTAACCCTTTACACATTCAAGCATCTTTTTCCGATACGTGTCAGACTTCAAACCAGCAGGGAAAACGCTGTCTTTTGGAAATACGAGAGAGGCAGTTTAGCACTAAGTGTAAAAGCTCTGAGTTAATAATGCACTTTATGCTACATACCATATTTTTAACTTCCTTCAGTCTCTAGTAGCTTTGGGTCTCTGAGCAAGTTACTGAAACCAGACAGTCTTCTGGATCATCCTTGGAAAAATTACTTTACGACTTCTGGGTTTACCTGATTAACATTCTATCCATCAGCAACCCCAGCCCAAAGTTAGATGACTTGTTGCCATGTAATTTTTCTCTCTTGCCTGTCTTGATGGGTATTGCAAAAACCTTAGAGTTCTCTTCATTTAAGTTAATGTTTTAAAACCCACCCTGTCAGCTGCACCCTCCTAAGCAAACACTACTGCTACAGTATCTCTTCCTAAAAAAAGGATGGTTGGCAACCTCTTTAGCCTTTACTAAGATCACACTGACACACTCACCAAGTAAAGAAACATTCTTCAACGCAGCCAGCCAAGGCACAGATGGCGGAGTATGTTATTACTGTACTATGCTGTATTTTTTGTGCTTTCTCCGAGAGACGGGTCATTACTAAACAAGTCCACTTACATCGACACACATTCCAGCTTATGAAATGAACAAACAAAAAACAGAACATGCTTATCCAATGCCCAGGAAAAAAAAACTTACTCAGATAGCAATTTGACAGTTAACTGATACAAAAACAATTAATTAGTTCATAGGTTCATAGATTAATACTAAGCTAACTGCTCTTGTGAGCCATTTTAAGCCTAGCCAATTATCCCTTGTGAGATTCAAACACTGCACCTTGTGTTTGTAAGGTAAACACCTTAACCATTAGGCCACCCTCCCAACCCCTCATTTTGGATTAGAATTCTTCTGCAATTCTGCACAATTTAGGTTTCCATGCATAAGATCACAGCACAACAGATTAAAATTGCAAACGTCTTCAGAAACTAAGTTCTAATGCAAATTCCCTTAAGTTATACTCTCTTCTACCATAAGCCATAGTATTTTTAAAACAGATCTGTGAATTTGCTTCTCTCTTTGACCTTTTTAAGATTTGTCACCGATTCATAAAGTAAGAAGCAAAACATTTCAACCATAATTCTGTGACAAACATTATAATGGCAGGAAAACTTATTTACAGCTGAAACTCAGGAGTGATATCTTCCAACCAGCCTGGGTTTTGGTCAGGGAGGCACCATGACTGCACTGTACACCCTCACGGAGGCAGGATTGCAAAACATGGACAAAGGCAACCTAACTGGATTTGTTTTCATAGAACTGACCAAGACCCCTGCCTTGGCAGATGACTGTCTACTTACTAACGCTTTTATCCAAGCTGGAATTAGTAATCAAGCTATCTACTGGTCCAAACACTTCCTTCCAACCAGGAACTTCTTCATTCAAATTGGTAAATCAGTCTCATCCACTGACTAGTCTACCTGACAAAAAGCATATCTGAAGATTCTGCCCTTTCAACCATTCTCTTGTTCTGTTCTCCTGATTTATAAATATCCCAGCAGGCTGACCACAAATTCCTATCCTACTTTATTTTATACTGATGACGTGGCCACATAAATAATTAAAACACAGCTTGCGAAAACGTTCACTGACAAAAAAGCTAATTCTAAACAGAAAGTGGTACCCAACAAAGTCTCTCCTTAGTCCTACAGACATGCAATATCATTTGCAATGACCAAATTCCTCTTGAAACTACCAAACATTTCAGATACTTAATTATGTGTCTGGTTCAACAACTCAACGTCCAATACCATTTTGATATAACAAAATCCAAAGTCAGGTCACAACTGCTCTAGGCAAAGAAAATTCTCAATTTCTTTCCCTAGAAGGATAGCAAACCATAAAGTATTACTCATCACACAACTGACTAGGTTCACATGGTCATAAGTGAATACTAGGCTAACTGTCCTGAAAGGCCATCCATTTTAAACCATGCCAATAATCTGAGGTCAGACTCAAACCTTGTACCTTATGTCTAATAAGGTAAAAACCTTAACCATTTTACCAAAGCCACCCACCAGCAATTCCCTTTAACAACCTCAGCCTGTAAAAATAAGCAGATGAAACTGCAAACTGCCTCCAGCAATATTTGTAGGTTCAATACACTTACCCCCAAAACAAAACACCACAGCAACCTACTGGCAAAAGTTGAAAGGTTGACAATTCTACAAGGGTTGATAGTTTTCCTAAGCTCTCTCATATATAAATTATTAATTCTAGACATCTGCATATCTTTTGGCAGTCAACTCTCCCATGTACCTCACAGTTACAACTTCAGATCTGCCTCGTTGTCTAAACCTCCCGTATAATCAAAATGGCACACAGCACAGCTTTTCTGTGTTAATATCACAAACCCGAGGACCTCTCCAAACAAATTAAAATTATTATATCCTTCATTAAATTCAGAGCTCACCTGAAAAGGTAACAAAGATTGTACTGCATTTTATTTTTCTGTCTATTTGCTTCATTGAATATTGTGGTCTGTGTCTCTCTGTAGTTATTTATTTTTCTATTTAATTGTTTCATAGAATATTGTGGTCTCTCTCTCTCTCTCTCTCTCTCTCTGCAGTTAGTGGCGGCTACTGTGTTTCACTTCTTTGATACTCAGTGTTAAACTCTTAGCCTAGAGGGTTTCTCCGTATTTATAAGTGTTAGTCACACATCTTTTCATTTATTACTGCTCAATATCTGAGTCGTTTGGCTTCTGCTACATACCAACAATTAACTGCATTACTAACTGAGTTAAGTACAAACTTGCAGTGTTAAAGATTCTACTGCATTTTATTTTTCTGTCTAATTGTTTCACTGAATATTGTGGTCTGTGCCTCTCTGTAGTGATTTTAATTTTATTTATTTATTTATTTTTTTATTTTACATTTGTTGACTGGGATAGTCCAACTAGATGCATGTCCATTTTCAGCAGAGGCCCGGGGAGAAAAGCTCCAAGAGTAAGCAGATACAGCATTACATAATACCAGCATTACATATTACAAACAGACTATTTACAGAGATTACATAAGTAAGCAAGTTAAACAAGTTCCACAGATTACAGTTAATCCTGAGCACAAGTCAGGATTAAATTAAATTACACAGTAAACTGGTTAACAGATTTTTACACATTCTAGAGAGAGTTAGCCAGGCTTGATACATTGACATAGCCAGTTAAGTGTCAAATGTTGTTTGAGTCTAGTTTTAAATTGACCTAAGGTGGAAAGTAAGGTAATATCAGCTGGAAGAGAGTTCCAGAATCTACTTACAGAGTTTGCAAAGAGAGAATCACCGTCTGTGTTACTAATTTTGCTAGTCTGAATTAGTAGTTTGTTAGAGGATCGAAGTGGTGTAGGATTGTTACAGGGGGTGATAATATTTTTAAGTGCAGGAGTATTGTCCGGATTATAGAGGATTTTATAGGCCATAATCAGTTGGTTATATTGGATTAGGCTGGGTAGTTCAAGCCACCCAAGCCGATTTAGATTTATGCAATGATGCGTCCTAAAAGGCAGCCCAGTGGCAAACCTGGCAATGTGGTTGTAGCAAATTGAGAGTTTGTTAAGGACTGTCTTGTTTAAATTCGAGAGTAGAGGGGATGCATACAGAAGGGTTGAAAGAAGGTGAGAGAGAGCTATGGCAATTTTAGCTGGAGGGGTTAGGAAGGCTTTTATTCTGTAAAGTGACCCTAGTTTTTTATTGATGGTTTTGATAATTTGGTTAACATGTAGGTCAAATTTTAGATTGTCTATGATGACACCTAATAGTTTTGTAGATGGGTCAGGGGAGATTATTGTGCCATCATTTGATTTTATGATAAAGGTGAAAGCGGTAGACCTACGTGTTGGTGAAAATAACAGCATTTTAGTTTTTTTGGGATTTAGGATCAGACGATGTTCAGAAAGCCAGTTTTCTATTGCATTAAAGGTGGTCTGCGTAGCTGACCATAACTCTACTGGAGATGTGGCTGAGCAAATCAGAGTAGAAAATATTACATAGGGCAAACTAAACGTCAGCTAAAGATAAGAATCATGGAACACATGTGTGACATTAGAAATGGCAGGATGGAAATTCCAGTTTCTGAGCATTTCAATAGTTCACATAATGGTGTGTTGGATTCTTTGTTCTTTTGTGCTTTGGCTAGGCCTGATACTTATAATACTGGGAATTTTTTGCAGAAACTGTTAAAGTTGGAAAGTATGTTTATTTTAAACTTTGGTACATTAAAACCAAAAGGTTTAAATCTGGAAATAAACTTGACTATTTGAGACTTTAGGCATTTGTATACACATACAACTTTAGTTTGTGTATTATTGTATACCAATGCATTAATGTTTTTGTATAAATATTTTTTCCTGACTATGTATCAGTATTTTTAGTGTATGGTCCCTTTTATTCTGAAGCCTTGTGACTTATGTAATTGTCTTATTATTCAATTAATTAAAGATGAAATTTTTGTATAAAAAGATGCATTAATTGTGGAAAGGTTATTCCTTTGAAGGCTGTGGAAGCTGAGGTACCAGAATAAACCTGATTGCATCCAGCTCCTGTTTCTCTTCTTGGTGGTTTTCAAATCAGAGTAGAGTCATCAACATATTGGATACAGCTGACTTTTGGGATGACAGTATAAAAGTCATTAATGAAGATGGAGAACAGCAAGGGCCCTAGTATAGAGCCTTGTGGTACTCCATAGGTGTTAGGTAGAAGGTTGGTGAGTTTGTTCTGTCAGAGGACAGCCTGCTGTCGACCATTCAGGTAGGATTGAAACCATTGGAGGGCTCCAGTATCTAGACAGAATGTTTGCAGGGTGTGGATTAAAAGCTGGTGATCAACCATATCGAATGCCTTGGAAAGATCCAAAAAGAGGGCTGAGGATATATAATTATTGTTGCGATTATGGTTTATGGTGTTAGTAAAGGCTAGGAGGGCTGAAGTAGTGCAGAGATGAGGACGGAAGCCATGCTGAGTGTCTGCCATAAGGCGATTTTGGATTAGGTGGTGCGTGAGTTGTCTATGAATACATTTTTCCATCATCTTTGCAAGTGGAGAGAGTATAGCTATTGGCCTATAATTGGAGAATTCAGTAGAGCTGCCTCCTTTGTGAAGTGGGATTACATAGGATATTTTCCAGATGGTGGGAATTTTAGCTTCTACTATGGTTCGATTGATTAGTATTGAGACGGGGTAAGCAATAGCATCAGCTGATTTTTGTAGGTACTCGGCAGGGAGTTGATCAGCAGAAAGTGTAGTGGGTTTTA